>NC_068989.1:5906549-5910209 GCF_001194135.2 Octopus bimaculoides
TGTGTGTGTGTGTGTGTGTGTGTGTGTGTGTGTGTGTGTGTGTGTGTGTGTGTGTGTGTGTAAGTCGTTGATTTTATTCTTGCTTTTATCCGTGTACACGAGTTATTTTTTTTACTGCCAGATATCAGCAGCTAACATTAGTTTTCTGAATTTATAAATAAGAGCTACAAACTCTTGTTAGATCGGTTATCCGGCGTGCCCTTGTCTGTGAAGACACACCGATCTCGTAACATTAAGTGTCTCAAAGTCTACTTGCGCTAGTGAATCGAGTCTGTTATGAACACATATTCTTTTGAAATGAGAAGTTGTTTTCCAACGACGAAATACATTAGCAATTAACATATTCACGTTCGAATCTGCCGGAACGTATTAAGAATGAATATGTAATATATATGTCATCGCATAGTAGAATTATATTATCTAATGTATCCTTCGTTGTTTTTTATATGACAAACTGTGATTTACGTGAGATTTTGGCTGTAATTTCTACCCTGTGAAGATTTTTTTGTCGGCTTCAAAAATATCATGTTTTAAGCAAGTTTAATACGAGACTGGCACAAGGCCACGCATTTTTAAGAGACAGATATATTTAGCACAATTCATTGCCAGTATAATTACTAGTCGTATTCCTGGTATTTATTTTGGCGGACGAGTATACTCTGTTATAGCAATACTCTGGTGCTTACCTTTCGTACCCACTTCATCAACCACGGAAAAACAGAAACCAAGAGCAGCAGATCAACGTTATAAGCGATTGAACGTAAATACGTGCTACATGGCATTGGCTATTGCGATCTGCTTATTTCGCCAACCGCTGCTAATCTCTGCCCAATAAACCATTGAGATAAAATTCAATTGACTGGAAAACATTCCCTTTTAAAATTAACTTTATTTCATATCGTGATGTCTCTTGGGAGAGTCATTACGCCAATAATAATAATAACGCAATATCATTACGCCAATAATAGCAACACGTACAATTACGAGGCAGAGTTGAATGTAAGCATCCGCGTTTAAAATTGGCTTTGTTTCTAAACAATGTGTAGTTTGTATACGTAAGCTGTACAGAGAAACGAATGCGTTCATACATATGCAAACACATATGTACACAGATATATACAAAAACACATTAACACAAACATACAAGTGTACATGTACACAAAATGCACTTGTTTATAGATGTGTGCGAGTGTGCATATGTATGTATGTGTGTATGCATGTATATTTGTATGTGTATGCATAAGAGAGAGCGGAGAGTATGAAAGAGAGAGAGAGAGAGAGAGAGTGATACAGCCAGCATCTCTGCGAGTCCTCAAAGTCTTTGAACCCCCATTGAACTTAATTGAGAACTATTTACCAATAATTCTCGAAAAGCCATAGACGAAACGAAACATACTTTGTCGGACTAACGATTATGGATTAAATGTTTATCTACAATAGGAGCTATTTGTTGCGCTAGTGCAAAGGCCAAATAAACGTGCGCATGCCCACTCTCACTCAAGGCGTTTAATTCTATCCACGCTTATAGTTGTCGGAACCGCTATCTTTGATAAATGTACCGTCTGCCTTACTTGCTGTCATTGAAATAACCACAAAAAGTTTGGTTCATAATCGTCAAACTTGTAGTATAAAGCAGAACTATCCCCTCTGATTTTATAATTTCCATTTATATTAAGACCTGCAAGACTCTGAAGTCACCTAGGAGTTTCCACAGGAATAGGGATAATAAATAGTTTATCCCAGAAGAAAAGGTGAAGAAAACCAGTTCAGACAAACTCTCGGTGTCATGTGATATCATTCATGTTCCCACCAGCAGAAATAACAGCAACAAGAAAAGTTTAAACCAAGCGCCTAAAAGGAAAGAAAACTAGGTCGGAACTCTTCATGGACTGCTTAGTTTCTGATGGCGCTCCATACGCCACCGAGTTTTAGGACGCATAGGGTCGGCTTCCATGGCCTACAAGTGACCGCATAACATTTCCCACCAATCTACTACAGGGTTACTCTTTTATTCTTTTACTTGTTTCAGCTATTTTGACTGCGGCCATGCTGGAGCACCGCCTTTAGTCGAGAAAATCGACCTCAGGACTTATTCTTTGTAAGCCTAGTACTTATTCTATCGGTCTCTTTTGCCGAACCGCTAAGTTACGGGGACGTAAACACACCACCATCGGTTGTCAAGCGATGGGGGGACAAACACAGACACACAAACATACACACACACACGCACACGCACACAGACATACATATATATATATATATACATACATATATACGACGGGCTTCTTTCCACTCACAAGGCTTTGGTCGGCCCGAGGCTATAGTAGAAGACACTTGCCCAAGGTGCCACGCAGTGGGAATGAACCCGGAACCATGTGGTTGGTAAGCGAGTTACTTACCACACAGCCACTCTTGCGCCTACTCATTTTGGTTGAACTGTAGCAATATGAAATGAAATATTTTGCTCAAGAAGATAACGCAGCGCCCGGTCCGGGAATTGAGACCACTATCTTGCGATCAGCACTCTAACTGCTAAACTACACACCTTCACGTTGAACCAGCATATTTCAACAAATATCTGAAAAAGAAACTTATTCTGCACAGCCAAAGAGATGCGTATGCTTTCCCATAAACTCGAGGATGATATTAAAATCGATAAGAAGTGTAGCCACTCGTGGACCTGTGAGAATAACATCAAAATTATATTTTTGCAGTCTAGTTGTTCGTGATAGCTGCAAAATACCTGTTGAATAAAATATGACGCTGAAGAGATGCGACCCTAATGTCGATTATGCCATATCTGTAGAAGATGATACGCCTGTAATCAGCAACTGCCTAGAAATGTCATTAAGATCTGACTTTCCAATGCAGTATGATATTGTTGATAAAGCTGATACAACACCGTGCATAGGAAAGACCACACTGGGTTAAATATCGCAAATACTTTTTATGTAGAGTATAATATATACGTTACAACAAAAGAAATGCTGGTAGAACATCCCCATAAAAATCTACGGCAAATACAAACATGACAGGCCTGATATAATTGTTCGGAACATAAGAGAAAAATGATGTACGTAGTTAGAATATGACAATGCAGATCAAAGGGAGAAAAGAATAAAGAGAAAAGAAACAACTCGGTACTAAGCTGTAAAGCGGAGAATTTAGAGTTAAAATCGCAGGATATTTTATTGAGACATATGACAATATACTATCCCATCAGGAGCTACCAGAAGCCCGTAATGAAGCAGAATACAAAAGTTAATCGCGGAATATTTGGAGAAGCAATAAATCACAGTGTCTCTCTCAATTTTGGCAAAAACATTTATACAGGTGCAGGAGTGGCTGTGTGGTAAGTAGCTTGCTTACCACCCACATGGTTCTGGGTTCAGTCCCACTGCGTTGTACCTTGGGTAAGTGTCTTCTACTATAGTCTCGGGCCGACCAAAGCCTTGTGAGTGGATTTGGTAGACTGAAACTGAAAGAAGCCCGTCGTATATATGTATATGTATATATATATGTATGTGTTTGTGTGTTTGTCCCCCCAACACCGCTTGACAACCGATGCTGATGTGTTTACATCCCCGTAACGTAGCGGTCCGGCACAAGAGACCGATAGAATAAGTACTAGGCTTACAAAGAATAAGTCCTGGGGTCGAT
>NC_068989.1:5910403-5917563 GCF_001194135.2 Octopus bimaculoides
TATATATATATATATATATATATATATATATATATATGATAAAGAGTGATAAATTCAAGATGCAGTTAATATCATTTGTTCCTTACGCACGTTTCACTGACGTGACTATTTGCACCTTCTGCGACAAGTGTTTATAACGCAGTTTTATACAGTTCCATTATATTTCTCCCAGGAAACGCTGTGGATACCTACCATAGAGGATGTAAATGACCAAAATGGCAGAACGTGCGTAGGGAGGAAATAGTATGAACTGAATCTAGTGTTTATCCAAATTATTACTACATTTCCTAAAACATTCACTCGTAGTAGTCGTAAATCTAATTGTACACACTATAGATACTACATTGAGGCTGTGTAGACTGAGATGTCCGTTGACAGGCCGCTGATATTAATAAAGAGTGAAAAACTTAACTTATAGTTTGTAAATTAATAAAATAAATGCGCCTTTTTTAAAGTCTAGCCAGGCTCATGGGCCCGGTTTCCCGGTTTCAATGGCGTATGTGTTCCCCAGCTGGACAGGACGCCAGTCCATCGCAGCGTTACTCATTTTTGCCTGTTGAGTGGACTGGAGCAACGTGAAATGAAGTGTTTTGCTCAAGAACACAACGCGTCGCCCGGTCCAGGAATCGAAACCACAATCTTTCGATCTTGGTGCTGACACCCTAACCTCTAGGCCACGCGCCTCCACTTAGTTTGGAAATTAGTCGCTCCAATTCTCTGCAGCTACTGGATTTGTTGTGTATATAAACAGATTGGCCTGTTTTTTTTTCCCCTTCTCTCTAGGAAATCCCACCGAGGTCATCTTGGCTCTTCATCTTTCCATGGTCGATAAAATTAAGAACCAGATAAGAACTGGGGTTGGTGGAGTCGACTAACCGATCCCTCCCGAAAATAACTGGCGTTGTTCCAAAATCCGAAACAATTATATTTTGTAATAGAGACAACAATTAGAAGAACAGTACAAACAGGAGCAACAACAAAATCAGTAATTTTAACAACAATGGTAAGAAGATAAACTGCAAACTCCGACAAAACGATCTACGACTAAAAATAATAATACTAGTAATAACTAAAATAACAACAGCAATAATAACAACAACAAAGCAACAGTAGTAAAAATTAACAACAATAGCTACAAGAACAACAATGCCTCTAACAATAATAACAGACGACATTTATACGAAAACAATTGCTACTGCGTAACAAAGAGGGAGAACGGAATCTGTAGTAAAATCAACATGAACAACACGTTTGAGAAATATTTGTTTTTAGATTACGAAACAGTACATTGATGAGGAGTTGTTGTGTTGCGGGGGTTTACCTTTGTATAACAGGGAAAACCATGGAGGATAATAAAGAAACTAAGTGAAGAGGAATTCCGTGGGTGATAAGCGCTGTTGATGTATCTAAAAATGGTTTATGTAACCAGAGAGGCCTTTTGGTAATGCTTACTGCACATGATACTTGAAAAACAATCTGCTTTTTTATCCCATTTTCCCTCCTTTGAAAAGATTCGATCTTCAAACTGTTTACCGATAAAATATTCAGGTAAACTTAGAAAGAGATGGGTTCCGCTGCCAGGTCGGCCTGCACCAGATACACCATGTGACCGACTTCGCAAACATGATGCAACAGAGCAACTATAAGATCTGGCTTGAAGCATGTCTATGTTTTCTAAATGAGATATTAGCTTTTATTTTAAATGGTCTGGAATAATTCTGTTGTCTCAGAAGGGTCATTATGCCAACAATGAATACACGTACTGTTTTTATTTCACTTCTTAATTATTTTATAAGTCAATTGGTTAACCATTCAACCAGTTAATTAATCGATTGTTTGATTGATCGCCCGATCAATCAATCAGTCAGCTAGGTTTGTTAAAATCCTTTTGTTGCCATTCGTGGCCTCTTCAATGGCATGTTTTCTGCATTCCAGATCTGCTTTGGGTCTGTCTATTTGTCTCTTTGTTTCCTAGTTTACAGAGTTCTATATCTACGGGAGAATTCACGAAAAAACAACAGACGAAGAAAGGTGGTGTAAACAACAAATGGATGTATTAGTATAACGCTCGGGAATAGAGAAAGTCTTTAACGTTTCGAGCCTACGCTCTTCAACAGAAAGGAACACAGAAAGAAACAAGGAGAGAAACAAGGAGAGCAAAGAAATATATGTGTTCTGGACTTTTTTATTCTGAACTTTGCACTCTCCGGCTGCACCTCGCCTGCCTACGGATTACGCTGTACCTATCTACTGATAAGAGTTCTATATTTATATGGATGCGAGTGATAATATATGTTAGAGAGGGATTGGATAAGAGAGAATAAGAGAAGGTGTGCGTGTGTGCACGCTGGTTTGTGTTTCCCAAAGTCTATGCTGACCACATTTTATAAAACCCATAAATTCTTCGCTTGGGTGACATATTTTTGGATTATAGAATTAGCGATAGAAGTTGTAAATTAAAGGCTGGGAAACAGGATTTAGCTGGGAGTGGGTTTTAAATTACTGCTCATTAAACCACATATTATCAGAATTCCTATATGAGGTTCAGTTATGAATATCGATTCTATAATTTGTATAATATAATCATCAAAAACGCGGGTGGCTAAGTAATATTATAATGAATTGCTAATTATCCTACGTATTCGGCTAATTAGCTTTATATGTTCAGCAAATTAAGAGAGTTTAGCAGTTCGTATTCTATCACTGATACTATTGTGTCTATAACATAAACTCTTAATCCTCAAGTGGCCAAGTCCAGCTTAGTAAATACGCAGATAATATGGTTTTAAATTTTGGCATTAGCCCAGCAGTTTTAGGGGTGGGGGGAAAGGGGTAAGACGATTACTTCGACCGTGGTACTTATTTTATCGACCTTGAAAGGATGAAAAACAAAGTTGACTTCGACGGAATTTGAACTCCGAACCTAAAGTGCCGGAAGAAATACCAATAAGCATTGTGCTCAACGTGCTAACGATTCTGCCAACCCACCGCCTTTAGCCGTACATTCTTTCTTTTATTCGAAGGCGGTGAGCTGGCAGAAACGCTAGCACGCCGGGCGGAATGGCTTAGCGGTATTTCGTCTGTTTTACGTTCTGAGTTCAAATTCCACCGAGGTCGACTTTGCCTTTCATCCTTTCGGCTTGATAAATTAAGTACCTGTTGCGTAGTGAGGGATTGATTTAATCAACTGGCCCCTCCCCCAAAATTTCGGGCCTTGTGCCTAGAGTAGAAAAGATTTATTTGTTTCAGTCATTTAACTGCGGACATGCTGGAGCACCGCCTTTATTAGAACAAATCGACGCCAGGATTTATTCTTTGTAAGCCTAGTACTTATTCTATCGGTCATTTTTGCCGAACCGCCAAGTTAAAGGGACGTGAACACACCAACATCGGTTGTCAAGTCTTCTGCTATAGCCCGCGGCTATAGCAGAAGACACTCGCCCTAGGTGTGACGCAGTGGGAATGAACCTGGAACCATGTGGTAGGGAAGCAAGCTTATTTATCACACAGCTACGCCTATTTAAAACATCTAAGCTATGTTATGTCTGGAAATATGGTGTGATTGCTTTTCACCTTGGGTCTGTCAAAGCTGAAAAGGTGTTGAGCAGCCACAAAATATCAACTTTCAGATGCATTCCTTAGTCTCCAATGAAACGGTTTCTAATTTTGGCACAAGGCCAGCAAGTTTTTGGAGAAGAAAAGACCAGCAAGTTTTTGGTGAGGAAAAGAGGGTTAGTCGATTTCGTTGGCCCCAGTGCTTAACTGGCACTTATTTCATCAACCACGAAAGCATGAAAGGAAAAGACGAAACTGGAACTCAGATTGTAAAGACCTAGAAAATATGCCGCTTAACATTTCGACCGACACGCCAACGATTTTAGCAGCTCCCTGCCGTCGTATTTCCCAATTAAATGTTAGCAAGAAAAATTACGTTTACTCCTTCTCACGACATACTAACCTACCTCAATTTCTAATTTTATTCTATTATTCATTGTATTCAATTGTAATATTTTTTGGTTCCTTTGGAGATATAATTCCCAGGGGAAGGAGACGTTAGTCTACGGAATAATCCCACGTTTCATGCTGGGAACCATTTCGAGTCTGTTGAGACATTTAAGTTTTATAAGTCTAACCTAGAAACCCAGTGGTACGTCCCCTAGAAATCATTTTATCATTTCAAGTTCGACTTTTATTGTTTGTACAACTGCGGCGCCATATTTTTATGGAGGGCAACAACGAAAGCAGCCGAAAGCCAGCCCTTTATTAAAAACGAAATAAGTTAGACTGAAAGTAGTTTTCCATATAAATAAAATACTTTTACCTTTTATTTTTTGCGTGTTTCAGACATTAGATTGCGGCCATGCTGGGGCACCGCCATGAAGGGTTTAGACGAACAAAGCGACTACAGTGTTTACATTTTTTAAAGCTTGGTACTTATTCTATCGGTGCGTTTTGCTGAACCGCTAAGTTATGGGGGATGTAAACAAGCAGACATTGGTTGGCAAGCGGTGGTTGAGAACAAACATAAAGAAAACACACACACACACACACACACACACACACACACACATACGACGGGCTTCTTTCAGTTACCGTTTAGCAAATCCACTCTTTGATCGGCCAATGTCTATAGTAGAAGACATTTGCCCAAGGTGCCACGCGGTGGGACTGAACCCGGAACGATGTGTTTGGGAACCGAACTTCTTAGCATATTTTTTTTTATTTATGCGCTCTTTCAAAGCCTACCCAGGCTTATGGGCCCGGTTTCCCGGTTTCTATGGCGTATGTGTTCCCCCCAGCTGGACGGGACGCCAGTCCATCACAGCGTTACTCAAGAAACAGGAAGAAAGAGTGAGAGAATGTTGGGGCGAAAGAGTACAACCGGGGTCGTCACCCCCACCTCCTGCCGGATTCTCGTGGAGCTAAGGTGTTTTCGCTCAATAAACACTCACAACGCTCGGGCTGGGAATCGAAACCGCGATCCTCCGACCGCGAGTCCTTCTTACCATATAGTTTTTAAAAAAGCTAAGTAAATAGATGAGAAGAGAAAAGAAAAGAAAGGAAAGCAGGAAGAAGAAGAAAAAAAGAAAAGAAAGTAAGAATTGTACATTTTATGTTTAGAAAATAATTTCATAGTTCAGGCCTGAAAGAGTATTCTATAGCAACCTGGGGGAAAAAGAACTGAAGAAAACTTTCGTAATATACTGGAATCGTGTTGGTGTGGAAAGGAGTAAGATTTTGTAATAGGCTAGGTAAACAAAATGTCTGGTTTATGGGTCAGTGAAACGCTTTGGTCTATGTAGGTATACAAATAACGTGGATGTGATAGATTAATAAAACATTCCAACTGTAACAACACAAAATCTGCAACAAAAATAGCAAAAGCAACCGCGTGACTTGCAGACAACACCCGCAGTGGAAACAAACGCACCAGCGATCATAGCATCAACTACAATAACAACAATAATAATGAAAGGAACCATCAAAATCTCAACAATTTCTTAATTATGCAGTGTTTGCCCTTTTTTTAGAACAATAGTAGGCGTTAAACAGCGAGTGATCGACCGACTAAAAATGGCGGCCAGATATACCTCAGATTACACCCTGCTATTATGAAAACAAAAGGTGGGGCGAGGAGCACATTGGATACTACAATCCTAGTTATGCAATGTCTAATGGGTCTGCCTGAATTGATCTGCTTGAAATAGCAGCCAAAACTTCATCAAATCATTCTATTTTCTTAAAACAATCGAAGACAGATTATATCAGTGGTTCTCAATCTTTCTAATGTCCGGGCTACATGCAAAACCTGGAGATTTTTAGGGGACCGCACCAAAAAAAAAAAAAAAAAAAAAAAAAAAAAAAAAAAAAAAAAAGAAAGAAAGAAAAAAAAAGAAGAGAAAAATTAAAGCATAAGTCAATTAAAGAAAAAAATAATTATATTTCCAGACGAGTTACGGGAAAGATGCTTGAGGGCTACATGCGGGGTTCGGTGCCGCGGTTTGGAACTGTTGGATTGGAGGCTGTGGTCTTAGATATATTACATTTGAAAATAAGACGAGACGGTCACGTATGCAACGCCTTTGACCATAGGCCTACTCTGTCAGTTGATCTGGGGCTAAACAACAACTGCAAAAAAAATTAGCAGTAATTTATTTAGGTACCTAATTACAATTAAGAAAACCGGGGCGATGGAACGCTCTGGGACCATTGGTCTGCTGTGTCATAGTTGGCCTGGGGTTAAATAATACCAACACCAACAATAAAAAATTAACCGTAAGTCTGTGAGGTACCGTAAAGACACATGATCCAGTGGTTAGAGCGTTACATACAAGATCATGGTTTTGATTCTTGGACGAAGCGGTGATCTGAGTTTTTGAGCAAAGCACTTCATTTTACGTTACTCCACTCTACTTAGATAAAAAGGAGTAACCCTACAATGGACTGGCGTATCCTCCAGGGGAAAATGTCGTAATCTTGGTCATGTATATGAGTCCTAGGATTCGTGACTGCACTATATTTTTACGCCGTGGTATTCACAACTAAGTGAAGCGAACCATTGAGAATTCAATAATAAATATCTTCACCCCAGACACACCGTATCGTCAGAGGTACAAAATATAAATCATTGAGCTCTTAGTGTACAGTCACAGGATCAAATCATGTTTAATTTGCAGTTGTTAATGATCTTCATCCATTTTTTCATTTCTGTTTCTTGCAGCACTACACATGGGTCCGCTCATAACGGTTCCTGTCCAACATTAGAGGCGGTTCTACTAGAGATGGTTCCCTTATTTAGAAAACACATAATTAATTATGCTTCAAGCCAGATCTTATAGTTGCTCTATTACATCATGTTTGCGAAGTCGGTCACATGGTGTATCTGGTGCAGGCCGACCTGGCAGCGGAACCCATCTCTTTCTAAGTTTTACCAAAGTAGAATTTAATTTCAAAATCGCTCATTATATTGCCAATTATACTCTGCGTTCGATATTTACAGCAGTGATTTGCTTGTCTATTCATAGACTGGTGAGACAAGTAATTCCAGAATTAAATATCCAGTCATTGGAGATTTACTGAAAACTGGAAAGTCATCAGACAGTTCAATGATGGCTTAGCTGGTCGAAACTTCGAAGTCACTGTCAATATATATATATATA
>NC_068989.1:5921603-5925619 GCF_001194135.2 Octopus bimaculoides
TATATATATATATGGTATGGTGTGTCAATTAGTATTAATATTTTAATTAAACGAACATTCTCATCAGAGTAACGAAGTTGATTAAAACTGTAATTAGTATGGCTTTTCATTAATCTAGACTGATTACTGGAAGGTGAAGAATGTAGTTTGCAAGTCAAAGAAAGAAAGAAAGAACGATTGAAAGAAAGAAAGAAAGAAAGAAAGAAAGAATGAATTAAAAAAGAAAAAAGAAAGAAAGGGAGAAATAAGGAAGGAACAAACGAAGGAAAGAAATAAAATGAAGGGCAAAGAAACCACAAAACACCCTCATATATACACTCTCATAAGCTTATACACTCTTATATATACACTCTCATAAGCTTATACTAAAATATGCGCACGTGCTCCTTCATTAATACGCAATGAACTTATATATATATGTATGTATGTATGCATAGTGTGTATGTGTAATTTGAATGTATAAGTATATACATATATATGTATGTATAGTGTGTGTGTAATTTGAATGCATAGGTATGTGTACATATGTATTTAATCATGCATGTATTTGCATATACATGAGTGTGCAATTATTACACTTATAAGTTAGTTTATGGATGAATTCTATAATCAGCGAATGACCGGTAGCAAAATGTTAATGTACTCTTGACTTGTTAACAAGGTGGAATGCTCGAACTTCACCCTCAATTTAGTTGTGTGTGTGTGTGTGTGTGTGTGTGTGTGTGTGTGTATTCCTTTTATTTATCTGATCTAGATATAAAAGCTGTTGTTGGCCACGTGAGATCTGGCTTAGCTTTGCTGACAGACGCTTCCACAGACCGTATCCAGTCATTGCCATTATGTGTACCGCGCCAAGATTTTTAACTCTCGAATGGTCGGTTTCCCCAGCTATATCATCACTTATATATTTAATCCCGTGGTGGTTTGCTCTGCCTCTGTGCGTGTGAACCCTTTCCCCGTTAAGTAGATTACAAGAAATTCGACTATAATGACAAAACTCGGGGGTGAATACTGGGGTAGTTTCCCGTTGTCTTCTTCTGGCAGGCGCGATTTGAAATCAGAATGTTTAGAGCGGAAAATATCCCGTAAAGCTTCTCTGCTGATGCGCGCCAAGATTTCTACCACTCATCCATCCGTAGAACTACGTGAAATGAAGTGTTTTTGCTTAAGAACACAACACACTGCTCGGTTCAAGAATCGAACTCATGATCGCTAGATAGTGAGTGTAACACCCACGCGCCATCACTATATAGATATATATAAATAATTGAGATTCAGTTGAATTAGGTACTTAGGTCGAAGCACCAAGTCAGTGTGGTATTATTTGCAGAGCACGAAGTAAGCTGACTAAAATCAAAATAAGCAACAGAATATCAAAAAGTGAAGCAATACGGCCGTTTCAAGCGGCTCTATTTAATCGGACAATGCAATCATTACATCAATTTAAATGCAGGGCTATCTTCAGCTGCACAAATAAATAGAGTTTTAATAAGTCGGACACATTAATATAATTTTTGATAAAAAGACTAATAAATTAAAAATGAAACACAATCCTTTACGAGCTTCATACATTCTTAGCTACAATAGCGACAACATCGATTTTTTGTATCTTCTTGCTCTATTAGAGTATTTGGGTAAACTTATATTAATGTGTCCGACTGATTAAAATTCTATTTACTTATTTGTGCAGCTGAGGATAGCCCTGCATTTAAATTGATGTAATGATTGGATTGTTCAATCAAATAGAGCCGCTTGAAACGGTCGTACTGCATCACCTCTTGATATCCTTCTGCTTATATATATATATATACATATGAATAGAACAGGTAAGTGATTAACGACAGAAGATTGTAGTAGAGCAGATAAAACAGTATGGGTGTAGGTGGTTATAAATGCAGTTATATGTTATAATAGCGTGGGTGGTAGTATATGATTGTACGTAGTGTAAATGAAGTATTTTTTTTTTGTTGCAATATATGTGTGGGTTGTAGTACAGAAATTGCCAAAACCAAATAATAATAATAATAATAATAATAATAATAATAATAGTAATAATAATAATAAGGAATAGTAGGACTGTCTGTTAGCAAGTAACGTCAGCTTTTCAAGAGTTTTAAATAGATTCTGACAATGATATCTTTCGTTAGAGCAATGTTCAGGGTGGGAATCGGGTATTTGGTGGCGCTGGGAGGCAGGTAGATGTGCAGGTGTAGGAGGATAGGTGGCGGGTAGTTGAGTGCACGCGCGTGTCTGTGCGTCTATGTTTGTGTGTATGTTTATGTATATATATATATGTGTGTGTGTATGTATGTATATCTGTATGTATATATGTCTGTGAGTCTGTCTGTATGTATGTGTGTTTGTGTACAGGTATGTATGTAAGTGTGTGTGTTTGTTTGTTCATGTGCGTAATGATGTGTGATTTCATTGCGGTTTCTTACAGTGAGGTGCAAAGGTTGAGGCGCTGACGGACGGATTGTGAGTGGGTGTAATAAGTAAATGGCGTGGGGGATGCGGCAGGCGATGGGCGGTTGAATGCACATGACTCTGACTGTGTGCGTGTGTGCATGTGTGTATCTTATGTGCGTGTGTGCATGTGTGTATCTTGTATGTGTGTATCTTATGTGCGTGTGTGTATGTACTTGACGCTCTTTTGTTTCTTGCAATGGAAAGGGTGGGGAATTCAGCACCCGTATCTTTCATTTGTTGCAGTCACAAACCAACAAACCAACACCGGTTGTGAAGCGGTGATGGGCCAATAAACACATAGACCAACACATACGTTAATAAGAATATAGGGTGAATAGTGGAAGCTAAGGAAAGGGACGTATACTCAGCCATATGTGTGTGTGTTTCTGGGTGATTCTGGGTATATGCTTTGTAAAATACAAATTTATTATTCTTAAAGAAGAATATTATTGACTGTGACTTCGAAGTTTCGGGCATTTAAGGTATCATCGGACTCTCCAGTAGAAGACAACATATGAGCGTTCAGTTTTTGCCGAACGATCTGCACAAATGTCTTGTTTATAGTGATCAAATGTTTGTGCCGCACATTAGCTCATCCCCTTCCAAAAAACCAACGTTGCCTGACCAGGTGTACGATGTACCACACGTCAGGTGTCAAAGTGGCCCCAGAGCTACGTGAGGTGAAGTGTTTTGCTCAAGCACCCTACGCACCACCGGGTCTAGGAATTGAAATCACTATCTTGCAATCGTGAGTGCAATACCCTAGCGTAGCTAGTGGGGTGGGGACGCATGGTCAGCGTAGCTAGTGGTGGGGTGGTAGAGGCGATCCGCCTTGGGTGACAGTTTTAAAGGTACACCACTTTTTTTTTGGGGGGGGGGTCTGTTGTAGGTAATATGTGTTTTTGTGGGGTCCTGGGACGGAAAACGGAAGGGCCTCCCCGAGTGGCACACACTTTAGCTACGCTAGTGCGTCTCCCTCATGTGTGTGTGTGTGTGTGCGTGCGTGTGTGTGTGTGTCTGTATTTGAGGAGTGCTGGCATTTGTCAATGTGTGAAACACTGATAAAAAGTACTTTTAGTGGTGAAAGACGAGGATATGTTTACGTGATGATAGGTACGTATGCAAATACAGGCGTGCATGTGTAACTTTGTGCGTGTGCATGTGTATGTGTGTGAAAAGGAAGACAGAGAGAAAGGGAGAGGGAGAGAGTGAAAGCGCGACAAAGAGCATGTGCGTGTGTCGGGGAACAACGTGTGAGTGTGTGTATGTTTATGTGTGTGAAACTGACACTGTATGTATGAAATATTCGTTTACAGAAAACAACTTCAAGGCAACGGTGATATTCAATTGTTTGTGTTTATATATGAATGTGCGTGTATACACACACACACACACATACATACATATATGTAATGTGCACAGACACACAAACGCTCATACTTACATACATACATGCATACATGCATACATACATACATACATACATATATACATATATATATATATATATATGCATGCATACATACATACATATATATATATATATA
>NC_068989.1:5926203-5926909 GCF_001194135.2 Octopus bimaculoides
GACTCTGAACAACAACCATCATCAATCTCAGCATGGATGGGTTTATAGGCTAAGAGACAACTGTTCGACTGTGGTTCATACAGAGCTAAATATTACGAGAGCAGCTACAGTTCGTTCATTTACACAAATAACAACGTCTAAGACCTTACATCCTGCAGTCAACTATTTACAGAGCCTCTGTTATTTCGTAGCAGTTAGGTTTACGAAATCCACTGAAGAAAGAAAACTCCGAATGATCTGTCCGTTTTTTCTGGATGTTTTGTCCCCTTTTTGTATCACCTAACTGTCTGGATGTTTTGTCCCCTTTTTGTATCACCTAACTGTCTGGATGTTTTGTATTCTTGTCCCGCTCTGTATTATTTATATGTTGTTGGCACTCCGTCGCTTACGACGTCGTAGGTTCCAGTTAATCCGATCAACGGAATACCCTGCTCGTGAAATTAACGTGCAAGTGGCTGAGCACTCCACAGACTCGTGTACCCTTAACGTAGTTCTCGGGGGATATTCAGCGTGACACAGAGTATGCCAAGGCTGACCCTTTGAATTACGGGCACAACAGAAACAGGAAGAAAGAGTGAGAGAAAGTTGTGGTGAAAGAGTACAGAAGGGTTCGCCACCATCCCCTGCCGGAGCCTCGTGAAGCTTTAGGTGTTTTCGCTCAATAAACACTCACAATGCCCGGTCTGGGAATCAAAACCGCGATCCT
>NC_068989.1:5928726-5929239 GCF_001194135.2 Octopus bimaculoides
TGTATATATATAAATGTGTGTATATGTGCATGTAAGTATCTTGGTGCATATATATATATATGTTTGTGTGTGCGTTTCTTTATTCTTCACTTGTTTAAAGCTTCATAAATCCGTTCGAATCCCTGTGATTTTCTCAAAACTAGAGTTAACTTTGCGAAAATCACAGGGTTTTCAGGAGATTTAAAAACCTGTTAAGCTCCTCAACAGCAAATAATTCTATGTTGCTAAACTTCTTGAGGTTCTGGGTTACTTTGTTTAGACTGTGAAAGCCTTGTTTCTTGGAAAACATAAGCTGACGTGTACATTCTATCCGTATAAGTCCCTCGTAAGCGGATATGAGGCTTGTACTCCACTTTCATTAATTGCTAGAGCTAGCGTAGCTATACGAGCTGGTACAAAGCCCTTCCCAACCACCCTTTATGTATTATAGATGTGTGTGTATGTGTGTATCTGGCTTTCCGTCGGTTACGACGAAGCGGCTTGCAGTTGGTCCGATCAGCAAGTGGCTGGGCA
>NC_068989.1:5929339-5930538 GCF_001194135.2 Octopus bimaculoides
TATATATGTATAGCAGAAGATACCTGCATCTGAAAAAAAGTTAGAAGTGCATCTTTTTACAGAATGGAAATAGATTTCAAATGTCATAATTTCTTTGGTTGAACTGGCCAGAACAACTAAGGTACTTTGGCTCTAGAGCACGTTAACCATCCAAGAGGACCACAATGAAGCTTGTATCACAGAATTTGGCAGCAGAGGACTTATGACCTGGATGTCACCCGATCTCCTTAGGGTGCTAAGGGCCGAAGCAGTTCTATAAATGGAGTTTCTTGTCTGAAAGCCTTCTGCTGTTCAACTTTCCCTAAAGGTTTTTATTATCTAGTAGAATACAATTTACAAGAAATAACCCGAAGCTGGTATTTAATATACGCATCGTTATAACCTACATTCCATATATTTAATATAGACTTGCAGAATAATATTATTTAATCTTTTATTGAAAATGTTTTGGGAGATTTGTCCCGAAGAAAAGTAAGTACAAGTTTTATATAAGTTGTTTTAATCTTTTATTGAAGCTAAAGCATTAAAAAACTTCTGAGTTTGTTCTTTGAAGATTCCTCTAAGTAACATTTATTAAATCTGTGGTAAGCTTGCGCTGTCAGCAATGACAGAGATTCATAAATACAATGAAATTTATTCATATTTGTAACTTATGCCAAGTAATGTGGGAGAGTCTGTGGAGATTCATGGCCATAGTTTAGGTTCTTTGGTAAATATCTGAATTATATCAACAAGTGTCTTTAAAAGTTTTTTCCAGAAAATAATATATAAATACACGTACATGCATATACGCATACGTTATATATATACACGCATATATATATATATATATATATATATATATATTTATATATACATATATATATGTATATATATGTGTATATACACATACATATATATGCGTGAAGGCGCGTGGCTTAGTGCATTCGGCACACGATCGTGAAACAGAGCCAGTGCGTGTGATTATAATTGGCATAAAGATCCACCCGAGATGCAGCAAAATCTGTTTCAACACATGAGTTCACATCCAGAATCTTGCAAATTAAATACAGAAAAGAAATATGCACACACACACACACACACACACACACACACACACACACACACACACACACGCTTGCACACACGTCTGTCTTTCACGCAATTTTCCAGTCTACCAAATTTACTCATACGGCATTCGTTGACTCAGAATTTTCTTT
>NC_068989.1:5931186-5933909 GCF_001194135.2 Octopus bimaculoides
TATATATAGATATATATACACATGCATACACATATGTATACGTACATACATACACACACATACATACATACATACATACATACACACACACATATATAGACATACATATGTATATATATATATATATATATATATATATATATTACAGTATCGTACAAGTCATGATTTCAGAGAATCGTGCTGCTGTCACATTGAGCGCCTCTTAAGGACTTGGATATCAGTCTACACAGTAACCAATTACAAAGCAGTGTAACGTAAATTATCCCTATAATTGAGAATCCAGAAAATCCGATAAAATTATTCTTTGAGGAGTATATAGAAGCGTGTGGCTCTAAGACAAGACGAATATAAGAGTAACGCAGAGGTAAGGGAAATGTCCAATAGGACTGGAAACGAAGGAGGAAACGGGAAAAGAAAAATAACAAGCCATGTTGAAAGTAGAGAAGGAAGTGGGAGTAATGTGATTGAACGAGTGAGCGGTTAGGCGAAAAAGGAAATGGAAGGGACAGACGAGAATGGTCACGTGGCACGTGGTAGCAGAAATACATACCTACATACATACATACATACATACACAAACACAAGTGTAACTTCAATTTTCAGGACGCTTCAGTTCTAAAACCTTTCCAGATGACTGAGTTTTCCTAATCAGGGGTGGTCACCTTGGTCAACATACGCTAAATTTAATGAATGTTAAATTTACATAAATAATTAAATGAAATACAGGTACAGGTACCTGCACATTGATGTAAGTTAGTATGGATTACGAAAGATTAGTATCCAGAAAATCGGTGTTCTACACACACCACACACACACACACACAATAATTAACGACAGAACAGGAGTCACGATGAAACTTTCGGGGATGTTTGGCCTCATGACTGGCACAAACTGATTAGATTTGGAGATCGATCTGGTATCGGACAAGGCTTCTAGATTATTTTTCCTGTTTTTTTTACTTAATTTTTGAGAGCGGTCGTGTTCATTTTTAGTATTCTCGTTTGTAAGACAGTCAAGTTTATTTCAGATATTCTCATTTTAAGAATCAACTCTGACTAATCTCTGAGAGGACGTTGGTGTTGTCTTGGCGGAGGTTTGCGCTCTCTGAGTGCGCTTAGTATTATTTAGTTCTAATATGGCGGCGAGCTGGCAGAATCGTTAGCACGCCGGACGAAATGCTTAGCAGTATTTCGCCCGTCGCTACGTTCTGAGTTCAAATGTCACCGAGGTCAACTTTGCCTTTCATCTCTTCAGAGTCGATAAATTAAGTACCAGTGAAACACTGGAGTCGATGTAATCGACTAGTCCGCTCCCCCAAAATTTCAGGCCTTGATCTGATCGAGCAAACCCATGTTCAAAGATTTCTACCCGTGACTATCCCGTCTTTAGATTCATACTGTTGTTTTTGCTAAAGCTGCAGAGTATATTTTGAGGGAGATCTTTGCCTCTACTTCTAGCAGGTCGAGTAACTGCATAGAGGTTCCATTACTATAAATGTCGCCATTGTCAGTTATCCAACAATGGCGATAGTGGAGTGAAATTTAAACATGAATTGTGTAAATGCTGGGCCAAATGAAGGAGTAGTAACGTGAGCAGTCGCCCGAAGCTTCATGCTATGTGTTTGCACATAACTGTTGTCACGGGAAAAAGAAGCTGTAGTAATGAAATGCTTATAAAAAACATATTTACGGTCGTTCATGACAAGGCAGATTAAATTCCTCGGCAATGTTGTCAATGGAAAATGATATTGTGAAAAAAAAAGAAAGAATAGGAAAAGCAACGAAAAAAAAAAAGAAAAAGAAAAGCAACAAATACAGAAAGTGCTGTAAAATTATTTGCAGATCTTAAGTGGAGAAAAACATGTTTTAGTTAGAAACAAATGTGTTTTTCAACATATTCTTTTGCTAATATTTTTTAAGCTGTGAGGAGAAAAATCCGTTACATCCACAAGAGATCAACGTAACCCTTCAGATTTTCTATTATCCACCCATTCCTACTCGATGTTTAGCAACGAAATGTGTGTCAAGATTATTACCAATAATGTAGATACGATCTGAGTATTTCTCTCGTTCTTTCAATATGAATTTCTCAGCCTCTCTTTGTCATTCCATCGCTCTCTCTCTCCGAGTTATATTCATGAAAAGATTCGAGACGCTAATGCTGTGTGACAACTGTTCTCTTTACTTTGTGTGTTGTAATAAACGTTTTATTGTCGACACATTTACAATTTTTTTCTCTCTCCTTGTGAAAAGTGACTAAAAAAAAATTATGCTGTAAAGTCGCGAAAATTTTGGACATCAGCAACACTAGGGAGTCTTCTGTTAATCACATTTGAGTTTTCAGTTAATATATATATATATATATAATGAAAACGTCTATCGTCATGGTTAAGCGGTAGCCAACTCAGACACAACACTTAGGTCTCGTGCTGTGGTACCCTCCACCAGAGCCCTCTTTGTTCAGTTATTGGAGCTCATCGCTCCATTTCATCTTTTCCCACCCGTGAACCGTGTCCTCGAGAATGTGGGTCTAGAGGTTCTCGGTCCTGACGATGTGGGCAAAAATATTGTAGGAGTAAGTCTGGTATTTACTCTGTTATCCCTTTTGAGGAACCGCTAAGTTACGTCTGCGCAAACGAACCAACACCGGTTCTCAACCGGTGGTGGTGGACAAACACAAACGCAAAGACACACATCCATATATATATATATATATATATATA
>NC_068989.1:5934014-5934477 GCF_001194135.2 Octopus bimaculoides
GCTCCAGCTCACTCAGCTGTAGAAATGAGTTGTGATGTCACTGGTGCCAAGCTGTATTGGCCCCTTTGCCTTTCCCTTGGATAACACTGGTGGCATGGAAAGGGGAGGCTGGTATGCATGGGCGATTGCTGGTCTCCTACAAACAAATTTGCCTGGACTTGTGCCTCGGAGGTGCAATCCCATGGTCATTCATGACCGAAAGGGGTCATTATCCTTTATATACACGACGGACTTCAACAAAGTTTTCGTCCAGCAAATCCACTCACTAGGCGCAGGAGTGGCAGTGTGGTAAGTAGCTTGCTTACCAACCCCATGTTCAGTCCCACGGGTTCAGTCCCACGGGTTCAGTCCCGCGGGTTCAGTCCCACTGCGTGGCACCTTGGGCAAGTGGCTTCTACTATAGCCTCGGACCGACCAAAGCCTTGTGTGTGGATTTGGAAGACAGAAACTGAAAGGAGCCCGT
>NC_068989.1:5934487-5935049 GCF_001194135.2 Octopus bimaculoides
CTATAGCCTCGGACCGACCAAAGCCTTGTGTGTGGATTTGGAAGACAGAAACTGAAAGGAGCCCGTCGTATATATGTATATGTATATATATATATATGTGTGTCTGTGAGTGTCTGTGTTTGTCCCCCCCAACATCGCTTGACAACCAATGCTGGTATGTTTGCGTCCCCGTAACGTAGCGGTTCGGCCAAAGACCGATAGAATAAGTACTAGGCTTACAGAGAATAAGTCTTGGGGTCGATTTGCTCGACTAAAGGCGGTGCTCCAGCATGGCCAGAGTCAAATGACTGAAACAAGTAAAAGAGTAAAAGAGTAAAGGCATTGGTCAATCCGACGCTGGACTAGAAGACACTTGCCTCAGGTGCTGTGCAATGTGACTGAACCACGTGGTTGCAGAGCGAGCTTTTTACCCACGTGATTGTAATGTAAGGAACGAACAAGAAGTTGTGGAGGTGATTATGAGACGAGTCAACTAATACAATTTCGGCCGACGTAAAAGTCAAGAAGTTTAAAGCAATGCAGTTGTCTTTATAGGCAATAGTAAGGAGCATGTTTCAATCGT
>NC_068989.1:5939122-5940089 GCF_001194135.2 Octopus bimaculoides
AGTCGCGTGGCTCATGGTGGGTGGGGTGGGTCAGAGCGGAGACGAGGGTGAGGCTGTCCACCCCCCGGGTGACACTTTAATGATGGGGGCAGGGCTGCACTTTTGGGCCTTCGCTTTAAGCAGGTATATAGGCTTCAAGGCTCGAAGTGGGGTTCGGCTCAGCAAATTACCCCAGGTGGTATACACACACACACACACACACACACACGCGCGCGCACTCTAGCTCTGTCACTGTTTGGAATGGAATCTGATACATACTTTGGAAATTGAAACTGTGCGGAATCCTGTTGAGTGCATGTGTGCATGTGCATATGCGTGCATATGTGTGCGTATGTGTGTATGTGTGTGAGTAATGTTAGGTTTTCTTTGTATGTGTATATTTACGTATGAAAGTGACATCTGTACGTATATCAAAAGTATTCCAATCATGGCCATCCCGTCTATTTAGAGATTTCTTTTAACCTACGTGTTCTTACCTTTTTTCTCTTTCCTTTTAACGCAGAATTTGGCTGCTATGTCTTGCAGGTCGAGCGATCGCGTTGAGCTTTCCCCTTTTGCTCTGTGCTGTTGTTTTGAAAGGCCAGATCAGCCATGAGCGAAAAGATAGATGACCAAGGGCAATCAGTCTATGACCATCTATCATTTTGCAGGCATTGGTCACCTGGGATTACATTATGCAATGTATTCTTGCAAATTTAAAGCGCTAGAATGTTACGACACGATGATGATTTACCTGTAATTTCTAGCATTGTATATGTGTGTGTGTGTGTGTGCACGCGCGAGATGTGTGCAGTGAGAGGTAAGTGACTAACATACACACGTACATACATACACATATACGCACATCCATTCATCCATCCATACATACATACATGCATATATATATATATATATATATATGATTATAAATGGTTTTACCGATAAAGATTTTTTCATACTGAACTACTTGGCTAAATTGTTAATTATT
>NC_068989.1:5940099-5940421 GCF_001194135.2 Octopus bimaculoides
TATATATATATATATATATATATATATATATATATATATATATGCATATATATATATACATAGAAAGATAGAGTACAGGTACAAGATAGGGGTCGTCGGTATAGGTAACGGTAAATGAAAGAAATAGAGTTTGTGTGTGTATTTATAAGAGGGTGTGTATATGAATCTACGTTTGTCTGAGAGAGTTAGCAAGTACAATAGGTATGACTTGTACTTGCAGGTATGAGTTAGTGAGCATGTATGCATAAATGTTTGAACGTATGTATGAATCTCTCTCTCTCTCTCTCTCTCTCTCTCTCTCTCTCTCTCTCTCTCTCTCTCT
>NC_068989.1:5940773-5943636 GCF_001194135.2 Octopus bimaculoides
TATATATAGATAGATAGATAGATAGATAGATAGATAGATAGATAGATAGATAGATACAAATATATAAATAAATATATATATACATACAGACAGAGGTACACGGGTTTGTAGACAGACTAATAACTTCTGCTCCGGCTTAATTAATCTTAATAGAGTCTCATATTCTTGCAATAGTAATGTCTTACCGAACATATTTATTGTATAATAAATGCTAGAAGGGGGCGGGCTGCAAACTTTTTCAGGGTGTGGCTAAGTAACCCCCTGGCCTCCACTTGCCTCCAACACACACACACACACACACACACACACACACACATACACACACACAAATACGTAAGGGCGAGAGCGTGTGGTTTTTATTTGTTTGTGTAGTTGTACGAGTTTGTATTCTTTCTCCAGCCTTCACGGCTGTGTATATTTTGTGTTGCCGTATACACCCTTCTCTATCTCCACCCCCATCTCTCGCACACTGTGTATGTGTATGTGTGTGTGTGTGTGTGTGTGTGATCGTGTGTCTGTCTGTGCCCCTTCTGTGCCCGTACAAACACGTGCGCGTGTATGAATGCATAATTACGAAACGAGAGTAGTTGCATTAATAGGAGGAGCGGTTTGAATCAGCGCGAGTTAATTTCACTTACATTTCATAATGTTGCATACAGCTCTTCTGTTGCTGATGTTTATGTTGGCTGCTCCTATTGCCGATGTTGCAGCATCTTGATGCTGATACTGCTGCTGTTGAGGATGCAGATGCTCATGCAGTCATCATTATCAGTTTTTCAGGCCGCGAAGAGCGGCGAGCTGGCGGAATCGTTCGCGCGCCGGGCAGAATGCTTTATTCTGTTATTCCGTTATTCTTTTACATTGTTTGAGTCGTTTGACTGCGGCCATGCTGGAGCACCGTCTTCAGTCGAACAAATCGATCCCGACACTTATTATTTGTAAGCCAAGCCTAGTACTTATTCTGTCGGCCTCTTTTTTTGCCGAACCGCTAATGACGGGGACGTAAACACACCAGCATCGGTTGTCAAGGCGATGGTGGGAGGATAAACACAGACACAAACACACAAAAATGAAAGGACACGTTGAATAATGTGATTCAGTATGCATTATCACCTGATCACCTGATCAAACAGGCTATCAAATGTTGTTATACATCGCTGGTCACAATGCGCTTTGCACCGTTTTAGCTTTCGAAAGATGCTACGCTGCTGGCTAGGCGAGCAGACCAACGATATTCGATTTAGTAATACCGAGTTGAATTTTATAATAAAAAGTATGTTAATAATTTAGAGAAGAACCACCAAAATGCGATTCAAACAATGAAGGAGATCAGACACCGTCAAGAAAAACGGACTCACAAACTTGTGTGTGTGTGTATATATATATATATATATATATACACACACAATGTCGATCACACATACACGAGATGTGTGTGTTGTTAGTTCGTCGGGCGGGTGCATTTTTTTAGACGTAAGAGAATATATTCTCAATGCCCTTGGTGTAAAAGCACCCGAAAGCAAGTTATAGCCAAGTGACATGTATATGTATATATATATATATATATATATATATATATATATATATATATATATATATACATATATATATATGTCTACACACACATGTTTATACATACATATGTCTACACACACACGCACGCACACACACACACACACACGCACACACACATATATATATATATATATATACTATAGACAAACTTATATATTATAAACACACACACACACACACATATGTGTGTGTATGTAAGTGTATATTTATTTTAATGAGCGTGTATGTGTATGCGCGCGCGTGTGTGTTAGGACGAAGGTGGGTAGCTATAGAAGTTCGTCTCTACTCACATTCTTTTCTCTGTCTACCAGGTGGCTGATTGTTTTGGACTAAGATCAGAAAAGAACAAAAAAAAAAACAACAACAAACCCAACCACGAACATCAAACAATCCGACATTATTTATATAAAGCGTCTGCCCTTACAATGCATGACAAAATATTGAGCATAATATCACCTGAGAAGTACGGCTGCTTGATGAGTCGAAGCGATCGTCGTGCTTTTGAGTAAAGAGTTTCGTGTGTTTAATTTTCTGTCTTTCATCGTCTTGTATGAACTCCATGGACGCACAGGAAATCCAGGACTAGCATATACCTCCATACAAGATCTTGTGCAACTGAAACCCGAGTGTCTTATTGGTCAGCTGAAAATAGTTTTGGCACAAACTTGGCAGATATGCGTCTCATACCCAAATCTTCAGTGATAATGGATTGAACTGAACCGTAATTAATCTGACCATCTTCTGATAATTCACGGATGGTGATTCGACGATTTCACCTCACAGCTGCACGCACATCTGCGAGGTTCTTCTCAGTTCTGCTGATTGTGGCTCTTCCAGAACGTTCGTCAGTATTGACATTTTTCGGCCATCTTGGAAACGTCTGAGCCACTCGTACACTTGTGTGCGGCTCGCACACTCCTCAGCATATGCTTTCTGCAACTGCGTAGGCCTCTGAGCAGGTATCGCCATGACAACTTTCTCTGTCATGGTCTACGCGACGATCACACGCTACACACCTTCTTTCCAAGCATTGCTGTAAACAGCGAAAGTGAGCTAGAACATTCAGGCTTAATGCGCATGCACAGCAAAGTTCAAGGTGATTTCTTTGCCAGGCGGCTTCACTCTGCATGCTTTAGCTTCGTTACTATCGCAACAGTCCGGATACTTATTAAATATATATATATATTTATACACAAGCATACACACACATATATCTATCTATCTACCTATCTATCTACCTATCTATCTATCTATTTATCTATCTATCTATCTATCTATCTATCTATCT
>NC_068989.1:5945871-5947153 GCF_001194135.2 Octopus bimaculoides
TATATGTTAAGTAAGATGAGACAATAAAGCCAAGACTGTATGGAATTTATGGGATATTTATAAAGAGAAAGGTAAATTATGTGGCAAAAATAAGAATAAACCTTAGGGGTGCGTAAATTACACAGGTAGGTCGTGTAAAAAAAGACGTACAAAACGTAAACATTTGTACTGGAAATTGACTCATTTAATGTCAGAATAGGTTTTACAGAAAAAATAATGGCTTAAATATAATGAAGTTGACTTTTATCTATGCTGGACGATATAATGTTTACTTTTTCTGTATGAATTTACGAAAGCCATTAAATGGTTAATTACGTTTTGAAGTCTGAAGTTCATATTGGTAATCACGGTCCAGGCCATATTTTACAGTGCTTGGAGTTTCTACCTCTCGCAATGGAGCACCACTGACATACATAGTGATATGGATATTCCTGACTGAAAAAAAATGTAAAGATATGGATAATCTTGATTGTATGGTTTTATTTTTGTCTGTTTATTACTAGGCACAGTTTTAAGTTTGTTGTACTGTTTACGCCAATTTCGAACATTGGCTTCATTAACATTAAAATGTCTTCCGGCAGCTCCATTGTCACGTTTAAACGCATATTCAACATATTTAATTTCTCCTTCGCAATAAACAATTCGTAAGTTCTACCCATACTGATAATAACGGTAATGTCAAATTTTAACGTTTGCTTGACATTTTATAAGTGTGAAAGGGATTAAAACTTTGATACTCCGTGTCAAAGGTCTCCACAAGAATAGGCGGAAAATCAGAACCGGAGACAAGAAGACGCTTTCGAACAATCAGAATTCTGTTTACATAATCAGTTTGATCGGTCACTTTCCTCTGTCGGTCGAGTGAAGTGTCATCCAAGCTGATGTTCATTGGTAATTAAACTTAATTTGTAACACTTGTGCGTATTCATCAACTTTGTTTTTGTTGGTAATTCTTATCAACAACTTTTCCTGTGATCATGATTTGAGAAGACATACAGCAGTATGCTAAAAGATCGGACATAATCCCTTGTGGGCAAGAAATGTAAAATAATGTTTATCTTAAACAACACAAACACTTTGTAATTTAATAGCTTTCAATGTGATACCTGTTAAACAGAAATTATTTTTATTTAATCAAAAGTTAATAAAATCATAGCTTTCAATGTGATACCTGTTAAACAGAAATTATTTTTATTTAATCAAAAGTTAATAAAATCTAATCATTAGTAAATGAAATTATGCTAACTATAACAAAACTGAAAACCATTTTTTTCCTGGCCAT
>NC_068989.1:5947163-5948340 GCF_001194135.2 Octopus bimaculoides
AACAACTTTTCCTGTGATCATGATTTGAGAAGACATACAGCAGTATGCTAAAAGATCGGACATAATCCCTTGTGGGCAAGAAATGTAAAATAATGTTTATCTTAAACAACACAAACACTTTGTAATTTAATAGCTTTCAATGTGATACCTGTTAAACAGAAATTATTTTTATTTAATCAAAAGTTAATAAAATCTAATCATTAGTAAATGAAATTATGCTAACTATAACAAAACTGAAAACCATTTTTTTCCTGGCCATATCAGCAATTCTGAAAACTTTTAGGTGAAAATTTTACATGAGAAGAAGCATTTTTTTAACAAATTTTATCCTGAAAATCACCTGCGTAAATTACACAGGTTGCGCAAATTACATAGGTTTTTACGGTATTTAAACTGTTAGGGTTATTTTCGCACTTTACCCTGAACAACCCTTAAATAAGTAAATAGCATTTTCCTTAATAATAGATCCACTTATTTCGGTTAGTGACTTATTCACCAATATACCATTAATGACGATGCCTTTCATGTCACTTCAGCCAATTGACAGGCGCTGCATGAAGTATTTTTCAGACTTATTTGAATTGTAATTATCTCATATCCGATTTGCCTGTTATTACGTAACATGCTGTGGCTGAAAGTAATACTCGCTTGTGGGAACTCAGCCATTTTTTCCTTTGCTTCATATTGACATAAAGACATAATTTTTCATCGTTGATGAAGATGCACTAAAGAAATCTGTATGTGTCCACATGTAACTTCGTGTTGTGGAAACAAATGGCAGCGACAAAGAAACTCTGTAGACTGTCTCTTTCGTTCTGAGAGTGCGGCATTCCTGAACCGAATCCTTAGACCTTACCCCTTGCGTGAAAGTGGCGTGCAATGTTATCATCATGAGGACATCCAATCAGCTGAGCCAATACCTTGAGAGATTGGCGCCAATTCTCATGTATGAGCTCTTTCAATGGGTTCTCATTGAACTGAACAAATCAGTCGAAACGCAGAGAGTCTGTGAGATCTAATTTTCCCTCCTATTAGCGGGAAAGCATTTTCGAGCAGTTCTTTCAGTAACAGCGCCTTCTCTGTACGCAGCACAAATGTTTTGAGCAGCTTCGGAAGCTTTGGAACCTTGAGTGGAAGCGAAGTAGAAAAAGGTTTCGAAAATGCTCATTTTCTTCTT
>NC_068989.1:5948973-5950057 GCF_001194135.2 Octopus bimaculoides
ATATATATATATATATATATATATATATATATATATATATATATATACATACATATATATGTATATGTAAGTATACACACACACATACACACATACACACACATATATATAAATGACTGCATACGCTTATGTGTATGTGTTTGTGTATGAGTTTGTCTTAATTATAAAAGCACAAACCTACTCGATATGAACTATACTGGAAAAAATTGTTATATGTGTAAAGTGAATGAATGAGAAGTGGATATAAGCATCTCCTGTCTCTGAATCATCTCCATTGAAGATCGCTGATATCCAATACTAGTGCTGCGTGAAAAAACTCTAATGAATTTAATTGTCTGATTTACTTCACATGCACAAACACCCCCAAAAAATAGATACGTGCAGATACACAGACACAGACAGAAACGTACACAGACAAATACACACGTAGAGGACTAGAGACAGATAAAAGCTGGAAGCGGCTAAAGGGAGACAGTCCAAAATATAGACTGGAGGACGCCAACTAGAAGGTCTTATTTCTGATAGAATCAATAAATGAAAATTTGAGTTTCGGCCATTTTAATTTTTATTTATTGGACAGAAGCGTCTTTCTCATTTACAATATGTATGTATATGGGTACAGGCGTGCGCGTGCGCACACACACGCGCTCACAGGTATGTATTATAATATATTCTCATCTATTTCTTTTTGTATGTCTGCATACATATGTGTGTGTGTATACAATTATATGCTTTTAAAGCAGCATGAAAGCGATTTAGCTCTTATTTCAAGCATTGTAGGTGTTCAAATACACTCAGTCATATTTCGTGACAATTATAGTTTTCCTTTTTGGTAACACATCGCTAAACTACCGCCTACATTATATATATAGGGAGAATTCACAAAAAAAAAAGCAACAACAGACGAAGACAGGTGGTGTAGAAAACAAACAGATGTATTAGTATAACGCTCGGGAATTGAAAAAGTCTTTAACGTTTCGAGCCTACGCTCTTCCACTGAAAGGAACACAGAAAGAAAAAAGGAGAGAAAAAAAGGAGAGAAAAAATGTGTGTAGTGGTTAGCGGTCTATCATATATATATATG
>NC_068989.1:5950443-5951337 GCF_001194135.2 Octopus bimaculoides
TATATGTATGTATGTATGTATGTATGTATGTATGTATGTATGTATGTACGTACGTATGTATGCGTGTATGCATATATACATACACGTTGCTTGACGACCGACTTTGGTTTGTTTACGACCCGTAACTTAGCGGTTCGGTAAAATAATCCGATTGAGTAAGTACCGATTTTTTTAGAAAGTAAGAACTACGATCGTTCTCTTCGATTAAAACCCTTCAAAGTGGTGCCCCAGCATGGCTGCAATCCAATGTCTGTTGCAAGTAAAAGATAAGAGACTACATTCCACTTTTACATCGACGACAGAACTGAAAAACTTTGCTTAGCATTCACGAGTAAAGTGCTACTATTGTACACCAGACACATCCTGGGGCTGCTACTGACCAAACCATATACGAATATTGATTATTTCACGCACTAGAAACATTTCTTCCTGATTCTTTGTAAATCAATTTCAACGATGTTATCTCCACTCTAATGGATTATAAAGAAAACATATAAAATGGTCACCTTCAAGGTGAACTTATAACTGTATTCGCTCCGAGGGAATTTAGATAATGAAGCACAACAAAAATGGCTGACAGCGCATTGCATATAATTCATATTATTATCATAAATCAAATTGGAATATTCTAGTATGCAGTTGTATAAAAATATTATTTAAAGATTATTCGATTCTTTTACAGTTATCATGCAGCAAATAATTTGAATAAAACCTCTTTAAGCTATCTTTTCAGTCATATAATGTGTATTCTGTCTGTCTGTCTATCTATCTATCTATCTATCTATCTATCTATCTATCTATCTATCTATCTATCTATCTATCTATCTATCTATCTATCTGCATGTTTATCAATCTATTTGTTATTCCCCCTCACTCTCTCTATATCTGTATATA
>NC_068989.1:5952457-5955897 GCF_001194135.2 Octopus bimaculoides
GTAGGTGTGTAGACTGCATTAGTGACCGAGTAAACATATTACGATTAAATAACAAAGAAAGCAAGATATATTAATATTAGTTAATCGAATGGAAAATTCAAAGTATTTGCTTCTTTTTTTTTTTCAAAATGAAAGAATATTATCGACTAGGAAAGACAAAAAATACTTAGTAAGAATTCAAAATCCGAATCCAAACTAGAAATAGTCAGCGCCGGTTCTAAAAACAATCTCCTCTACTACAGGTTATCCCACAACACGTGTGTTTGAAAAAAGTTTAACGAAAGCGCTTACACTCAATGCAGAACTTTCCTCGCACAAGGTTTGTGTTATTTTGTTATTTTCTACGTTGTTTTATAAAGTTAATTTTTACTTAAAAGAAAGTCTTCCTTCAAATATTGTGAAAAGAGTTAGACCTCAATATCGTTGAAAATGGAGGACTTTACTCATTGACGGTTTATACACATACGCACGCACAATATATTCTATCTCCATGCATATTGTGTTTCTGAGGTACTTTCATCCTCTCGTGGGGGTAGGGGTTAGGCGGGGTCGATAAAAGATATACCAGTTGAGCGTTTGGATCAATGTGATTCCCCTGCCCTCAAAATTACTGGCCTTGTACAGAAATTAGAATTTCCAGGAAGTCGTCTTTTTCCCCATCCCGTCAGGAAGTTTCCTATTGCCCCTCCTCCCCTTCCTCGGAACTTTCCAGGTACTCTCTCCTCCTCCCCCATGTTGGAACTTTCCAGGAAGAACCTCCTCCTCTTCGGACTGGGCAGATTGAATAATGTAGTGCCTGAAAAATGGTAAATATTTACGGCTAGAATGCCTTTAATCTTAGGACTTCCAAATCTTCGCTAATTTGGGATTTAACAACGATAACGACAATTTCTTATACCAATTTCTTTCAAATGCATTTAGGCTTTTATTTCATTTTGTCTTTATTTCTTTGAAGGAATATGAAAAATACACAGCGAGTGAATTTATTTCAGCCATTTCAATCAAACATTGCGTAAAGATGAAGCAAATAAGAATACAAGGCAAATCCATCGACCTGATGGAAAATGAAAACTAGAACCCTGACATAGTGAACTAAATACGATAATCTATCAGCTTGTCTATAATCTGTGGCATTAATACACTTAAGAAGCGGATGTATATAACATTGAAAGGACTTTACTTATATATGAAAAGGAAGTTGGTCGAGAAAATTTGTTATTTAAAGGATTTGATTAATGGAGGAAGCTTTTGACAGATGATGAAGAAAATCGCATCTTGTTTGAAAGCGCATATAAAATGGCTACGGCAAACTGGATAATTTTCTCACAAGTTACTGAGACAGAAGGGAACCGATTAAGTCGACAGCTAAATGGAATAAAATGTTGGATTTATCAGGAACATCACAGCAATGATTGATTCCTGTCCACTGAGCAGACGACATGGAAACGAAATGGCGTTTGCAGCGGCAATTGCAACATCAGCAGAAGCAGTTTCAGCAATTTGCAATTTCTGTGTGTGCTCACATGAGTAAGAGAGGAAGAGAGAGTAAAGAGAGAGTAAAGAGAGAGAGAGAGAGAGAGAGAGAGAGAGAGAGAGAGAGAGAGAGAGAGAGAGAGAAAGAGAGAGAAAGAAAGGGAGAGAGAGAGGGAGGGAGGGAGAGAAAGAGAGAGCTACATGTATTTTACTTGTGAATAGGATAAATATTTGGTATTTGAAATGATTGATAAAAATGGTCGTTATCGTTATGTCGCGCCTGATCAACTCTAATCGTATTTATCTATGGTTGAAACCATTCCAAACGTGACCATTCTGTCTTTTTTAGGCTTTAGAAGGACAACATTACCAAAAGTGTTCTTTCCTTAGGACAGTGACGTCATTTGAGCAATAAATTTCCGGCTATTTCTAACGGACAGCCATTTTGTGTGGAGAGTTGCTCGGTGATTCACCGACAAAAGACTTACCTGCCGATGTATTCGGTTATTTTCTTTTACATTTTACCTGTTTCTGTCAATGGATTGCGGACATGTTGGAGCACCATCTTGAAGGGTTTTAGTCAAGTAAACCTACCCCAGTACTTATTTTAATACAAAAGTCTGTTCCTTATTCTACCGGTTTCTTTTGCCGAACGCGTAATTTCCGGGACCGCAAACTGACTGTCAAGACTTCTTTCAGCTTCCGTCTACCAAATTCACTCTCAAGTAGAAAACACTTGCCCAAAGTACGGTGCAGTGGGATTGAACCCGAAACCACATGGTTGCAAAGCCAGGTTGTTAACTACACAGCGATACCTGCGCCTAAAAGAAAAAAAGAAACCCGTGGATGGAAAAAGTCAGAGGATACTTGTCTGATTCGAACCCACATCTTCTGTAAACAGGTCAGACGTTCTACCGTTATACCAAAGCATTCCTTATACCATACAGATAAAATACCGACTTGATATAGACAATATCTGGAGATCTAAAAGTCCTCAGCTTCGACGAAACAAACCCTACAGGGATCAACAAGGGGAAAACCAACCACATATAAAATAAACGTTACACGAATATGTAAGCAGAAATAAGTAGAAAATTTCGCCGAACACAAGAGAAAAGAAAAGTGATGTTTAAAGAACACTCGAATATTGTTAAGTGAACATGAAAGCATTGAGAGAAAAATAAAGAAGGATTTAACGAATTGTAAACAGGTATCACGAGGCAGATTAAAACCGAACATGACCACACGCTTTATATAATAGAGAAAAACCAATAGCACCTCTATAAACATCCACTAATAACATTGAAAACTTAGCCGTACAATACCGAGAGACAGCGTTGAATGCAAGAAAAAGAACATTAATGACACAAACGAACGATGATGCACTAAGAGGAAAAACAAAGCAACGAAAATGAATTAAACAAGTATTACAAATATAAACCACCTAATTCTGGCAGCAACCCAGAGATACTGGCATTGAACTCAATGAAAACAAAGCAAGAAAATGAGCTATTTAGAGAATATGGGAAGAGAAGCACTAGGAAAGAAAGAAAGACAAAGGAAATATATGTAGCAAACAATATATGAAGCTCACAATAAGAAGATGCAAATATCAAGCGAGGAAAGAAACTAACACTATGAGAGAAAGGAAGAAATTTTCATGATACGAAGGAAGAGTGTATAAACTTAAGAACAATAATTGAAAATCTCATCCAGGAAGTAAAAGCAAAAAAAAAAAAGAAAGAAAAAAAAAGAAAAAGAAAAATGAAACCTAAAGACTGAAGAGATTTGAGAAATGTAGAAATACATATGTATATATGTGTGTGTGTGTGTACATATTCATATATATATAAATATATACATATATGTATGTATGTATATCTATCTATACACATATATATATATAATATAATATATTTATATGAGTATATATATATATATATATATATATATATATATATATATAT
>NC_068989.1:5956670-5965993 GCF_001194135.2 Octopus bimaculoides
TATATATATATATATATATATATATATATATACATGTATGTATATGTGTGTGTGTGTGTGTATGTTTGTTCCCACTACCGACGTTAACTTGGTTACGTTCCCGTAACTCAACGGTTCGACATAAGAGTCCGATAGAATAAATATCAGACTTTAAAAAAAAGTATTGGGAGTGATTTTTCGGCTAAAACCTTTCAAGATTGTTCCCCATCATAGCCACAAGTCCAATGACTGCAAAATGATACACTGTATCACTTGTGATACAAAGTATCTGGTCCTTTTAATAGTATTGTGAAAACGCATGACTTCGTGGTTAGGTTTACCATAGTAAATTCATGAGTTTGATTTTCGGCAACTCGTTTTGCTCCGGTCCATTCAGCTGGCAAAAATGAAGTGTAGCTGCATTTCAAAGGGCCAGCTTTGTCACATTCTGTGTCACGCAGAATCTCCATCAGAACAATGTTTAAGGATACGCGTGTTTGTGGAGTGTTCAGACACTTGCATGTTGATCCCACGAGCAAGTTGTTTCGTTGATCGGATCAGCTGGGACAAACATCGTCGTAACCGACGGAGTTGCCAGTTTTGATAGTATTCATTATTTTGCTTTCTGGATTTTGAAAATAGGAACATCAAGAATCCATCGATTTTTAAACAACTTTTCCAATCCAAATCGTGTATACTTTGTTCCCATCATCCAATGGTTCTTTCATTTTATATTTTAGCGTCTATATGTTGTCTGTATTTCTTTTATTTTAATTCTTCAGTATGTTTAACTTCTGAGGTTTGTAAAATCACATTTTCAAATGACGTGTCACGTAAAAGCAAGTGACAATAAAACAATTTTCTTCTATTTTAACATATTTTATTCTATTTTATTTTTGGACGTTTTAGGCGTAATTGAAAAATCTCCAAATGTATAAACATGGTCGAAGAAAAGAACATGTTCGTCACATCCTAGTAAAAAGAAAAAAGGTAAAACACACAGAAACTTGTTCCAAATATCCAATCTTTCAGTAATCCAATCTTTGAGTTATCCAATCTTTCAGGAAGTCTAATAGAATCTGGAAGTTAATAACGTTTTGCAAAAGGGACAAAGGGTTGCTGAAAATGTTAGAATGATGTAAAAATAGGCTTATGCTTTATTTGTTTCAGTCGTTTGGCAGTGGCCATGCTGGGGCACCGTAACGAAGGGTTTAGTCGGTCAAATATACCCCGGTACTTATTCTATCGAACTTCTAGTTTTGGAGAACGGGAGTAAAAATCAACACCGTTTGTCAAGCGATGGGGAACAAACACAAAGACACACATATATATGACAGGCTTCTATACAGTTTCCGTCTACCAAATTCACTCACAAGGAATTAGTCGAACTGAGGTTATAGCAGAAGACACTTCCCTAAGATGCCTCGCAGTGGGACTGAACTGAAAACCATGCGACTGCAAAAAGAACTCCTTAACCACACAGCCATGCTTGTGCCTTTATGTCATTTACTTGTTTCAGATATTTGACTGCGGCCTTGCTGGGGCACCGCCTTGAAGAATGTTAATCAACCGCATCGACCCCTGTACTTATTTTGTCGGTGTCTTTTGCAGCACTACTAAGTTACAAGGACATAAGCACACCGACACCGATTGTGAAGGTTAAACACAGATACACACACACATACAGACGTATATATATATATATATATATATATATATATATATATATATATAGTAGTAGTAGTAGTAGTAGTAGTAATGATGATAATAATAATAATAATTGATGGAGGAAACGGAAGATAGATTCGGTATTAGTCTTTATTCAGTATGACGGTCGTTTCGATTCATCCTGCAACTGTCCATCACGGGTAGGATTTTGTGCATCTAATTGTGTTGCAACACTCTGTGCAGTTTCTGTCACATCAGGTACATGCACAAAGAAGGGAATGTCCCGCTTGATATACTGAGATGTCCTGGGCAAGTTGTTCTTAATAAATCTGGAACGCAGGATAGCTGTAGGTACCCCAAGAAGGCGGGAAAAAAATGTTGCCAGCAGGTGGCTATCTACGACGAGCTTCTCTCAGTTTCCTTCTACCAAATTCACACACGAGATTTTGGTCGGCCCGGGGCTATAGTTGAAGATATTGACTCAAGTGACCTATGTGGCTGGAAAGGAAACTACTTACCACAGAAAGGGTTCCAGTTGATCCGATCAACGGAACAGCCTTCTCGTAAAACTAACGTGCAAGTGGCTGAGCACTCCACATATATATATGTAAAGCAATATTTATATTTAGTAAGTAAAAAGAAATCTCAACTTTATTTGGATTGATAAAAAAAGACGACCGAAAATAATATATATGAAAATGTATTGCAGCAGAATCAGTGGAAATGTTCAAACTATTATTTTCGAAGAAAAGAACAGAAAGAAAACAACTCTGACCTGGTAAAAATAGAAAACCGTAAATAATATAATATATAAGAAAATGTCTTGCACTGGAACTAAAATCGGTAAATATACTCAAACTATTACAATTCTTTGTAAGCTTTATTGAGAGCTGATTGAAGGTGAAAACTTACCATTTTGTGTACAATAACCACTGTGTTTTATATCTAAAACGAGACTTTCTAGAGAGACTTAATATGATCAATATTATTTTGTTGGCGATTGATTCCATTAAAATCTGTAGGAAATGATTATAAGACAAAATAAATCATCTCCTAAATACAGAAGATTTTAAATCTCACCAGTTTATAGCCGAATAGAATATTCCAGAGATGCTCACATTACAATTACGGTTCTTGGCGTCGTTCTTCGTTAATTATAGTTTTAAAATCTACAGAAAGTATCAAGATAAACTGGGTCATCGCTTATGCAAGAATGATATCACATGTACGCGCAGGCGTGGCTGTGTGGTCAGATGCTTGCTTTCCAACCACGTAGTTCCAGGTTCAATTTCACTGCATGACATCTTGGGCAAGTGTCTTCTACTATAGCTTCGGGACAGCCAAAGCCTTGCGAGTGGATTTGGTAGAGGGAAACTGAAAGAAGCCCATCGTATGTAATATATATGTGTTTGCGTGCGTGTGTGTGTGTGTGTGTGTGTGTGTGTGTGTGTGTGTACATATCTAGGAGTGTGCCTTTTTGTTTGTCTCACACCACCGCCTAACAACCGGTGTTGGTGTGTTTACATCTCCCCAACTTAGCGATAGAATAAGTTTCAGGCTTAAAAAGAAAATAAGTACAGGGGTCGATTCGATTTACTAAAATTCGTCAAGGCGGTGCTCCAACTTGGCCGCAATCTGATAACTGAAGCAACTAAAACGTAAAAAACAGTTTGATAATAAAAAGAAAAAAGCATTTTCCATAATGGAAAAATATATAGCATTACTATTGGTTTCAAATGTGACACAAGGCCAGCAAGTTCGTGGAGGGGGTGGGTAATTCAATTACATTGATCTCAGTGTTCAAATGATGCTTATTTTATCGACCTCAAAAGTATGAACGGCAAAGTCAACTTTGGTGGAATTTGAACTCAGAACGTAAAGATGGACGATATGCCACTAAGCATTTTGCCCCCCGCATGCTAATGATTCTACCAGCTCGCTACTTTCTTTAAACTGCAATATTGATTTCAAAATTTTGGACAAAGCCAGCAATTTTGGGAACAGGGGGTAAGTCGATTACATCGACCCCCGCGCTCAACTGGTACTTGATCCCGTCCTCAACTGGTATCGACCTTGAAAGAATGAAAGGCAAAGTCGACCTCGGTGGAATTTGAACTCAAAACCTAAAAAAAAGAAAAAGATGAAATGTCGATAAGCATTTTCCCCGAGGTGTAAACACTTCTGCCAGCTCGCCGCCATCTTTAACCTGTAATATTCAGGCGTATTTCTTTAGATTTCAGTAACCAATTTCAAATCCTCCTGTCTGATCTGATTAGAGAATTATAGGCTTCAACATAACGTGGGCGTTGTTATTTTCAAGCAAATTTCGTTGTTGTTGTTGCTGTTGTGGTTCCTATGTGTTCCTGGTGACCATTTTTTGGCGTCTGTTTCATAATTTTCGTAATTTTAGGTGTTGATGTTATATTTTAATTTTCTCATTATTTGTACCGTTGCTTAAATTCCCTTCCCCGTTCCTCTAAAAACGAATTAGGCAGCCGCCGCTGTTATGGGAAATACCTCTCGCTCACAACCTATCAGACGGCCATCTTGAAATAATATTTTAGCCTTCAGAGCAGAAATGATATTCATTGCCAAAACAGGTAAGATATTTAACGATCTCACCTTCCTCTTTTAAAACGAAACCTCTACTGACATTAAAACACACACACACACACACACACACACACACGCGCCAGTAAGTAAATCCAGTAGAGCTGCTTAATAATGCAACTTAGCATGGAAACATTCAACACGAGTAACAACAAAAAAGCAACACAACAACAACAGTCCTTTTTAGTATAGGCTCAAAACCTGATATTCGATGGGAGGAGGCTAGTCGATTACAGAGAACCCGGTGTTGAAGACAAAGTCGACCTCGGTGGAGTTTGAAACACCATCCCAACAATTATGATAACTGAACCGATGAACATGATGCCGGAGGCATTCTGTATTAATAATGATTAAAAAGACAAAACAGTAAATTTCACAATTTAAATAAATTGTTACAGAAAAGTGAAGTATATAAATATTTTGGCTCTAGAATGCCTTATTCATTTCAAGAAAGATAAACAAACAACAATAGCAAACTCTCGGAAATTTCATGACTGTTCATGCAAGCAATTTTCATGACACCATCTGGGTTCTATATGACACTTAGGAGTTCATATAGGATTTTGTTGTTAAAATTTGTGTGCTGTAAACTGGTTATATTTTACAATATACAAAATATTTAAACGTATTTTTTTTATACAAATCCAAATAAAATTTAATGATAAAAATATCACAGAAACATTGAATGACTTTGGGGCTCTCTCTTCTCTGAGCAAACTAGGAATCAAAGGGGGCAACAAGCAAAAAATGGTTGAGAACCACTGACAGACTCTGAAGGAACGAAAGACAAAATTGACAATGGTGGGATTTGAACTCGGAACGTAAAGAGCTGTAGGAAATACAGCTAAATACGTTGTCCAACGTGTTAACAATTGAGCCAACTCAACATTTTTGATACCCAACCATATATCTTTTGTAGCATTCGAACTTTCTATTCCGATTCTTTGTTGATGTAAGGCAGCCCAGCAATTTTGAAGGTCACGTGGGAGGTGAACAGGAAGTGAATGCTTCTTGAAGAGTTCACAACCGATTTGCAGGATATTATTCTCTTTCGAGTACTTAGGTTGATGTGTATATTTATGCAGCCGTTGTTTAGTAGATGCTGTCAAAGTGATACCATACAATACTCGAAATTTGTTTATACAAATCTTCCGTTTCTTTACCATTTTTTTCTTCCAAGATGGAGCTTGTCAATATCACTGTTTCTGTGTATGTTATGTTATGTTATATTATGTTATGTTATGTATGTATGTATGTATGTATGTATGTATATATCTATCTATCTTTCTATCTGCCTGCCTGTATGTATGTATGTATATATGAATGTGTGTATGTATGTATGCGTGTATGTATGCATGTATGTATATATGCGCGTGTGTGTCTGTCTGTGTGTATGTAAGTACGTACTATGTATGTGTATATGTATGTATGTATGGATGGATGGATGGATATTTGAATGGATGGATGTAGCTAGCAGGCGTATGCATCTGTGCGTATGCATCTGTGTGCGTGTGTGTGTGTGTGTGTGTGTGTGTGTGTGTGTGTGTCTGTTTATGTTTACGTATGTGCGCTGAATCAGAATGTTTTAAGTATAAGTATGGATAACATTGTGTACTTTTGCGTGTATGCATACGTAACCAAATGTGTAAAAGAATATTTGTTTGAGATGAACGAGTATGAGGTTAAGCGCATGCGCTCTTGATTGTGCGTTTATTCCCCCACCCCCACCCCACTCACACATCTCTCCCCCTCTCTCTCTTTGAGTGTCCACTTGCCTTCAAGGGAGCGGTACCAGACGGGTGCTATTTATATCACGCGTTTTCTATTTTTAACAAATTTGAGAAGTCATTTTTACTCTATTTTTTCTCAATTTGTTTGTCAGCCTGTTAATTATTTTTCAGTGCCTTAAGTAGTGTAGTGGCAAAATTGGCAGGGAACCGGAGGGAATGCGTTACAATATAGTTAATTCATTATTCTACCGCTTGAGTTCGAATCCTGGTGTACTTCATCTTTGTTTTTACATCTCTCCGGGGTCGGCAAGACATGCCGAATATGGAATATATACTCTTAAATTTGACAATATTGCTCTAATATTGCTCAACTATTGTTGTTGTTGCTGAGTTGTCTAACCCAGGGTTACCCCTGACAGCGCATGCGTATGGTCAAAGGCGTTCCAGTGGTGACCATCCTGTCTTTTTTGGAAACATTATGTATCTTAAGCAACGTTATTTAATGTATTTTTTCTTATTTCTAAGTCTGTAAGGTTTAAGTTATCTCGTAGTAGCTCTCTCATTGGCTCAATTATCCAAAAGACAAATATTGAAGTTATTACCTTTTTTTTGTTGTTGCCTAACTTACTTCTTTAAATTACTTTATGCTTTCTTAGAATAGAAAAGTGTATGATAAAGTTATGATAATGTTTTGCTTCTGTAATAGGGCATTAGAAGGATACTACACAGATATCAGCACTGGATTAGCAATTAACCAAAATAATCACGTGCTTAGAGCATCAAGAGAAAACGGAGGCACTAAAAAATGGGAAATGGTTTACGACACAAAAGAAATCACTTTAAACTTGCTAAAATAACATTCGGGATGCCTTATTTCAACTAAGCATTGAAGCAGATGTGTTACATAAGATTAGTTTTGAGGATCTGATCAAAGACTTAAGAATTAAAAGATATAGGAGAAAGCTTTTCAAATATAAAGTGGAGGTATACAAAAATAAACATTATTTTCCATCTTTATTGTTACTTTTGTTTCATTCTGAAAAATAAAAAATTATTTTCTGGTTTATTACTGTTTATGGTTTGAATCACATATTTATGAGGGTACCAAAGTCTTTTAAACCCTTAGGGCCTCTATGGGTCTTAGTTGGGCCCTGACAGATACTCGCAGGTCGTCTGAAATTATGAGCAGAAGAGTAAAAACTTAAGAAATGTGGAACCTCTTTGTCTTAAAACTTTTGTTAAAAAAATTAATGAATTGCTGACTGAAATTGCAGACGGGTGTTCGTATTTTTTATCTTAGATGTTAATTTTTCTCTTTCTCATTCCTTCAAGAATTTTCAGGATTTCTATCGTATATTAATCTTACTGCACTAATCCAGTCCACAGAAAAGCGTTCACCAGTAGAGACAGCAGGGAAAGGAGACGGCCGTAATCAGGGGTTTTCAGACGTTATTTGACGTTGGAGTCCAGCATGATCTCTACCATAAGTATTCAATACATGGATCTACCTCAGCAGGCTCAAGTGGTACCAGAACTGATCGGGACTATGGCCATGATAGTAGGCTTGATATAGAAAATTTACATGAAATGCTGGCTTGTCCGGAAAGTCCAGAAACGCAGACAAAACACGGAGAAACAGCTCAAGAAGGCCGAAAGAGCCAACATTTAACAGAAAACATGTTGAAAGTGTTTGAGATTGAATTTTTCCCTCTCAAATATTATTACTAAAGAGAACATAACTGATAGGATTTGGAAAGGATCTCTACCACACCGAAAATATTTATCTAATGATTTTACTGGACTAGAATATGCAATGTCGGTTTCTCATATTCAAACTAACATATGATAGAAACGAGAGCCGCCGACAATGGTTGGTATTTAGCCATAGAAAGCATTCCTTGTATTGCTTGTTCTGTAGACTTTTCTGTTATAGAGTAGGCTCACAGCTGCAAAAGCACATTCAATCATGGCTGTTGAACATGCAAACAGTGCAGCATACAAGAGCCGTTATCTTGCTTGGTGTTAGTTGCAGAGAAGGTTAGAAAGTGATACTAAGATTGATGCGATGTCTCACAAGGCATAAATGACACCGGCAAACAGCGGAATATAATTACTAAGATAACTGATGTCGTAATGTTTCAGAGATGAAGAGGATTTTCTTTCTGTAGCTCATCCCACCGAATCAACAACATCGATAAGGGGAAAATTCGTGAGGACCTTGAAACGATTCAGTTCTAGCAGGATTTGTTACAAATATTCTCAGAAAAAAGATGAACAGCTTCAAGTTTACCAGATTATTTAAAGGCGTGGGGGTGGCTGTGTGGTAAGTAGCTTGCTTACGAACCACATGGTTCCGGGTTCAGTCCCACTGCGTGGCACCTTGGGCAAGTGTCTTCTACTATAGCCTCGGGCCGACCAAAGCCTTGTGAGTGGATTTGGTAGACGGAAACTGAAAGAAGCCCGTCGTATATATGTATATATATGTATGTATGTATGTGTGTGTATATGTTTGTGTGTCTGTTTGTCCCCCCTGAAATCGCTTGACAACCGGTGCTGGTGTGTTTACGTCCCCAAACTTAGCGGTTCGGCAAAAAGAGACCGATAGAATAAGTACTAGGCTTTCAAAGAATAAGTCCTGGGGTAGATTTGCTTGACTAAAGGCGGTGCTCCAGTATGGCCACAGTCAAATGACTGAAACAAGTAAAAGAGTAAAAGAGTAAAAGAATCGTATATTGGATGAAATAGGAGCTGAAAATTGTATTCCATTGCTGCAACGCAGTATACTAACCCTGTGGAACAGACAGAGTGTATTAATTAATGCGTGGCCGGAGGTGATACTGAATTTGTAGAACAAGAAGTATTTAAAATTTTGTTTAAACGGGAGATACAAATAATACAGGCACTCCCCATACACACACATGCACTTGCTGAACATAAACAAACATAGACACACATAGAGAGATACGCATGCGCAAATATAGACACATGCAATAGGAATACAAAATGGCTGATCGTTAGTAAGGAGGGACACACAAATAAGAAAGAAGAAAGCAAAGGACCACTGACGAGGTCACAGAAGTGTGACGAAAGAACTCTGGCCGAAATACGATTAATGTAATATAAAGCTGAAGCAAATTAACACCAAATGTATAGTGCGTGTGTTTTTATTGGCTAAACTGGCAACATGACCATCCCCAAATACAACAATATATATATACATATACTTCTTCAACAAGAATATTGACAGTGTTTTCGAAGTTTCGGTCAGTTAAACCATCTTAGGCAGTCGAAACTTCGAAGTTACTGTCAATAATTTTCTTATTTCAGAATGATAAA
>NC_068989.1:5966533-5969248 GCF_001194135.2 Octopus bimaculoides
TAAATATTGTCATTCCAAGAATAATTGAAAAATCAACTGGAAATTTATTTCTAGAAGTTCGGAATCTCATCAGTATTTCTATAAATAATGACGTGTATGTATGTATGTATGTATGTATGTATGTATGTATGTATGTATGTATGTTATGTATGTATGCATGCATGGTATATATGTGTGTGTGTGTTTGTGTTTGTAAATATGTTTTGAATGTACGTACGTATGTATAAAATATGTATATATTACATAATATTACATGTGTGTATATATATATATATACATATATGCACCATACACACATACACATACACACTCACATATATATACAAATATATATGTATGTGTATATATATATATATATATATATATATATACACACACACACACACACACACACACACACACACATATATATATATATATTTTTCTGTGTGAGTTAGAGGTTGAGAAACCAACTAAGGGATAGTACCTAGCCAATGTACTCGCAATTGAGTATTATATATGGGCGAGGGTAAAAAGTGGTTTACTCTTGGTTTATATGGCAAATAAGAAAGTGGAGAGGATATGAAATCGACAGACATCAACCGGTAAACATTCCAGTAAGTCTGTTTATTCCAATGTATTGGATTGATACACACATATGTATTAGTGGTACATATTATCAAATGGAAAGTGTTAGTAATTGGTAATTGCAAAAACAATATATAGGAACGAGTGATCAATTGAGTAGATGAGCAAATGAGCTAATGAACAGATTGTCTATAAAACCGAATGGGTGTGTTGGTGCTAGTTCCTTACGGCCGTTTCTGCCAAGAGGCGACAAAATCTTCCAGGTAATCTCCATCTCGCCAATGTTATGTAGGGATGAGCAGGTAAGGCTTGAATAATGAATGTGCCCCTAGGCATCTTAAGATGGTCTTAATGGTTGCGGGGGCTAACACATATATATAGAAGTCAGTTAACAATAGCTACAATGTGTTTGCCTTTTTTTAAATAGAGTAGAAAAAGAATAAGAGTAAGAATTAGAACAAGCACGAGGATACAAGTGAAGTACATCTTAATATAATGGTTTGGGCATAGCAAGGAGGAATAAGATACAGACTTCTCGTGATGTTTTATAATATCCATGTTATTTCGTCCAATGGTGGATAGGTGAATAAATTCGTTCTCAGGAGGAGTTTTTACAGGAAAGAACATTTTATGCAGTAGTTCACATTATGTTTACATATAACTTCACTGAAGTTATAAGTGTAATTAAGGTTTTTTTTAAAAAAAAAAAACTGTATTTTAATTAGGCTTAAATGATAGAGCTCAATTCGAGGAATTTCATGGTATCAATCTCATCCAATGAAGTTTTAAAAGAAAAAACGTTATGAGTGTTTGTTTCTCAAATTTGAGGGTGATAATATAGTTCTATACGTTTTATGAATATAGTTCTATAATTCTATAAGGAACATTTAATATATGTCACCGGCGTCATTAAGGTAAGGAAAAAATATCAACGACACCGCTATTTGACACATTATTAATAATCATAACAGCATATCCTGGAAAAAAACACGGATTACATGGAAAATGCGAGCAAGAGGAATAATATTCTTAAGATTATAAACTTGGAAAATTGCAGGACAAGTTATTACACATAGAAAAGTTTAGGACAACTTATTACACATAGAAAAGTTTAGGACAACTTATTACATCTGGTAGAGAACAGAAGAAGAAAACTTTTACTCAAAAACATTGCAGGTAAGGATAAAATTTGAATATTAAAAATTATTTGATTTTAATTAACAAAGTAACATTATAATTAAAAAAGGTACCATCGTTTTGTTAAAATATTGGCACACTAGAATACTTAAGATATGAGAACCAGAAGTACCAATATAGCTAAAGTTTTATGGAAAGTAGAATAGTATATATATTGTAGGTGAATTCATTCTGTAAAAAATAGGCAAAAATGTGAAGACTTGGCAATAATTCAAGCAAATTTTACTGCGAATTTGTTGTTATAGGTAGATTTTACCGTAATATATAACTAATTTTTGTATTATTCTATTTTAAAACTAACTAATTATGTACTACGATTGTTTTTTATAACCTATTTTCAAATTTCTAATTATCAATAAATGATTTTAAAAACTAATTTTTTTAAAGTGCAAAAAATATTTTGAGTTACTTAAAATTTTTTTACTAGAAGTAACAAATAGAGGTAATAACTTGTAATGAAATTTTAAATTTTAATAAAAACTAATATTTTCTAAATCTAAATATTTTACCCTTAGTTGCAATATTTTTGGTAAAAATTTTCTTGTTCTGTACTTTACCAGATGTATTAAGTTGTACTGAACTTTTCCATGTGTAGTAATTTGTCCTGTAATTTTCTAGGTTTATAATCTTAAGAATATTATTTTTCTTGCTCGTACATTTCCATATTATATATACATGTCCGTGCGTATGTGTATATATATATATATATATATATATGTGTGTGTGTGTGACCGCGTGTGTATCGTTGGCGATTTTCTTTCTCCGTCTTCCCTTCTTTGGACTTTTCTTATATTTCTGACGAAGGGCTCCGCTCGAAACGTGAAATCCTCTTTTTTTTCTTTCCTTTCCTGAGTGTCCAATAACACTGTACTTATTCCACGTCCTCGCGTTGTTGTTTCTTAATGCTTTTTTCTTTTCTTGCTTGTTCATGTTTGGATTGATTGTATATAT
>NC_068989.1:5969361-5973576 GCF_001194135.2 Octopus bimaculoides
GTGGGTTAGTGGTTAAGGTATTCGGATCGTGATCGCTGGGTCGCGATTTCGATTACGAGCAGCGCGTTGTGTCCTCGAGCAAGACTCTTTATTTCACGTTGCTCCAGCTGAGTAGTACCTGTATATCAAGGGCCAGCCTTGTCACACTCTGTGTCCCGCTGAATATCCCTGAGAAGTATGTGAAAGGGTACGCGCGTCTGTGGCAAGCTCAAACACTTGCACGTTAATCTCACGAGGAAGCTGTTCCGTTGATCGGATCAACTGGAACCCTTGTCGTCGTAAGCGACCGAGTACCAGCTTTATATATAGGAGTGGCTGTGTGGTAAGAAGCTCGCTTCTCAACCACATGGTTCTGGATTCAGTCCCACTGCGTGGCACCTTGGACAAATGTCTACTGCTATAGCCTCGGGCCGACCAAAGCCTTGTGAATGGATTTGGTAGACGGAAACTGAAAGAAGCCCGTCATATATATATATATATATATATATATATATATATATATATATATATATATATATATATACACACATATATATGCATATAAAAATGAGTGTACAAGTGTCTGTGTGTGTGTGCGTGTATGGGTGGGTGTTGGTTGAACTCCTGCAACCACCCTAAAATCTTAGAAAACCTATAATGGAAATGCCAGTTGGCTATTTGTAATAACTTACAATGGAAAACTCAGACACCTATGGAGTCTGAAGCAGACGTCTTTCACAGCTGACAGGTGCTTAGAGATGGTTAACAGATGTTCGTATCCGTTTAGAAACTTCCTGAGGCCAAACTCTCAGTTTGCCTTCGGTGTGTGTTTAAATGCGTATCACTCCGTATCTAGCCGTCTGTCTTTATACCACTGTCTCTTTCTCTCTCTCTCTCTCTCTCAGTCTCTCTCTCTCAGTCTCTCTCTCTCAGTCTCTCTCTCTCTCTTTCACTCTCTCTCAAATTACTCTCTCCGTTTCCCCTCTCTCTCTTCTCATTTTCCCCCGTCTCTCTCATACACACAATTATGTTATTGTATATGTATATCCGTTTGTGCGTATGTGTTTTTAGCTTCTATCTATCTATCTATCTATATGTCGGTTAAACTTGCTGGCCACTTTATTATTATTATTATTATTATTATTATTATTATTATTAATGGTAATAATACTTGATCTAATTCTATATATATATATACACGCACACACACTTATATAGAGAAAGAAAGCGATAGATGGGTAGATGCTGTATTTTATACTATAATATATATAACATACACTGTATCATACATACACGCACACACCTATAAATATGTTTGTCGGTCTGTCTGTCTATATATATGTGTACGTCTGTATGCATATAATGGTGTAGGGGAGAGAGTTAGGTACATATACACACGCACCTACAGGCACACACCACAGAAACTGAGAATAAAACTGAGTGCATGTGTGTGCGCGAGTGTACGTGTGCATACAGGATATTTATATCTATAATATATATGCACATTATCTACCTGCCTACACACACACACAAACACACACATTTATTTGCTTATGAGCCTTTGTATGACTACAGATATCTAAGTATCTGTGCATATGCATTAAATTATGTACAAGCTAACAAAGTGAGAAGAGAATTAAAGGAAGCGGGGTGGCTGTAGGAGGGACTGCTTGGGTTATATTTGTATACACAATTCCAACGAAGTCTCTCTGACATCTTGTATTCGCTACCCACCTTCTGTTCTCTCTTTCTTATCCGTATTAACATCTTATACCGATCCTATCTGCATAAAATTGCATTGATACGGAGTCCTTTTCTCGTTCTGTCTAAACAACTAAACAACAGGAGTTCGTTAGCCTCACAAAAGCCGAACATCTCTTCCAGTTACCAAATCTAAGGGATGGATGGATTGGTGAGATGATGCGAAGGTGGTAGGCTTTACCTGTTTCGCCATCGCTAGTTCATATTTCTGTTTCTTTTATCTTCTACTTGGTTCAGTCATTGGGCTACGGCCATGCTGGGGGATGGGCACGGCTTTGTGGGGGGGCATAGGTAGACAATCAACCTCCAATGCTTTGAGTGAATTTGGTAGACAGAACTGTGTGGAAGCCCCTCTTATATCTATATATATATATATGAACACTTGTATAACTGTTCACACATACACTCACTCACGCACGCACACACACACACACACACACACACATACAAGCAGAAGTTGAAAATGTACTGGGAGTCTTTTGGATGGTTTATTTTTAAAAGTATAACCCGTTCCACAGATTTTTCTGATTTTCAAAAGTTAAGTGAGATAGGAAGACGTGGAGCTATGCCGCAACTGTTCTTGCTTCTGAGTGGAGTTCGAAAATTCTCTTTTGTTTTTATGTCTCAAATTCGTATCAATTTAGAATACAATTTGATTGGCATTTGCATTAATGTCGTGTGACAATATTTTTTTCTAGTCGAAAGTTAGGGTTGACAAGGTTGAGTGAACGTATCTAGTGACGGTCCCAAACACTCAAGGCTCTCTATATTTAATCTGTCAGGTAGCAGAGTGGACAGGAGTTGTGTGAATGAAGTCCAGTGACTGAATGAATATTGTTTGTATGTATGTCCGCAGGCATAACATTTTGTTCTCTACATTCATGCATTCATGTCATGTGAGAAAAAATCCTGATACTTCCCAAAGTTCAGGTTGTTGGCTATGTAGTGTCAATATGTAAAGTGGTAGGAGTTTTCGTGTGAGTAGTTGTTTGTGAATGTAATTTGTTAAAGTTTATTCAACCGTGGTTTGTATTTTTGTCTGCATATATTTTCTTTTCTATTCACGTTTGATCTGAACAAATATAAAGTGGGAAAACTTGGAATTTGGGAAACTTATTTTTTGCGCATATGTCTACGTGTCCACTGAGTGGATTTTGTCTAGAACTGGAATCTCGTTTTTGTTGACGATGAATAGTCATTCTATTTCTAAGAGTAAGTCTTGTTTGACTTATGCAATCCTCGTTACATCCTTTACATTAAAAATCCTATATTAAAATTCTTGATGAATATGTAAAATGATATCTTATGGTAAAAAATCTGTTCTGATTAAAACTTATTTTTTAGTATTCAATGAGTTTGATGCAAGTCCCGCAATTAGGGTGACCTCATATTTTGAGTGTTGGTGTGAGGTTTGTGGAAGGTAAATTGGCGCTAACGAGTAGTTAGTTTTTGAGGGATTTTGATTGTCTTTTGCTTTTGATTATTTTGTGTATTTCGAGTGGTTGTTTCGTTCTCAGGAAAGTATTGTTTTGGTGTCGATAATTTTGTAAACCTCTGTGTTTTGAGGTTTACGTTGTAATAAATGGTAGAGTATTGAGTGTATCTGAAGTGTTGTTTCTTTTTCGTAGTTCTTGAATAACCATTGCTCTTGTATATTCAATTAGAATAAGTACTAGCTCCAGTTGCATATTCTTTGTGCCGGTGTTTATCCCCCCTTACCATTTGACAATCCATATACTTTGCTTACGCCTCGTAATTTAAATGATTCGGTCGGTCACTGATAGAATAGCTAAACTAAACTAAACTAAACTAAGCTAAACTAAACTAAAATAAATAGATACATAAGTCCTGAGGTTCATCTTTTCAACTAAAGCCCCTGAAGGCGAAACTGCAGCATGGCCGCAGTCTAATGACTGAAACAAGTAAAAAGAATAAAATAGAAAGAAAACAGAAGAACGAGGTCCGACTAAAGAGTCTGTAGACATTTTAACTGGAGCTGGTACTTATTCTTTAATCCATTGCCATTCCTTCTTATTTAGGATAAAATAATGCTATTTTACTCTCCACTCCTAACCGCTTCTCTCCTAAGTCAATATTTTTTCTCTCCTATTTTTCTGAACTCCCCACTTTTTATTAACATCAATGTGCTTTCTTCTCTCTCTCTCTCTCTCTCTCTCTCTCTCTCTCTCTCTCTCTCTTTGCTCCTTCACTATTTGTGACCGTCTATTTCTCTGTATTTCTCTCTCTCCTCCTCTCTCTCTATCTCTCTCTCTCTCGTATTTGTTTACTTTTCCTCCTCCAACTCACAGATTATATACTTTTAATTTATCTTCTTGCATTTTCTATATTTTTCCTCTTTCCACGAACGAAGCTTATTTTCCTCACTTTTAGTTCGTTTGTTTCTTCCTATCTTCCTGTCTGTATGTATGTATGTATGTATGTATCTATCAGTCTATGTGTCTGTCTATCCTCACT
>NC_068989.1:5973753-5974509 GCF_001194135.2 Octopus bimaculoides
TATATATATACCTATCTTCCGCTTTCCTCTTTATCTGTCAATCATAATATCGGGCTATCTCTCCAAATATCTATTGATTTCTCTACCTTTTCCACTCTCCTTCTCGCCCCATTTGTATATATATATATATATATATATATATATATGCGCGTCCACACACAGCACGTACATACACGTGTATATATATAAACATGATTATTTAACTTGCTCTTCATATTTATCATTTACCTGATACATTCTATTTATCACACTTCCCCTCTAACTCCGATTATACTCTGCTCCTCCCCCCGTTTCTCTCTACTCAAGCTGTCAACACAATATGTCCAGCTATCACTACGCCTCTTTCCTTTCCGGAACAGAAGCTTCTAGAAGCCAATAAAATATGTCATTTTTTAAATCGAACCAACATATATTGCATTATACATACATACATACATACATATGTACGTACATATATACATTCGTGCATACATTCATACGTACATGCATACACATATATAAACATATTGTTATGTTATAAACACACACACACAGAATCGCACATATATATGCATGTATGTATAAGCATATGTGCAGGCGTGCTCGTGTGGTAAGACGCTTGCTTCTCAACTTCATGGTTCCTGGTTCAATCCCTCTATAATCTAGGGCCGATGAAAATCTTGGGAGTGGATTCAGTTCACAGACACTGTAAGAAACCCATCCATATATATATATATATATATGGGTTTCTGACAGTGTCTGTGAACTGAACATATA
>NC_068989.1:5975038-5986767 GCF_001194135.2 Octopus bimaculoides
AGAGACGAACACATATATATATATTTATATATATTTCTCAACTCAGTCGTTGAAGACATTAAGCTACGACTTTTCAAAATAGAAAATTTCTTCTTTTGAAAATTGGAAATTGGCAACAGAAAAACAAGAAAGAAAAGTAGATCTCCGTTTTTCAAAATTTCTCTTTAAAATACTTATGTATAAAAATTCGTTTTTCTATGTTGAATGTTAATTAATTTCTTTACATTAACAAATGTCATCTATCTATCTATCTATCTATCTATCTATCTATCTATCTATCTATCTATGTGTTTGTCGCAAACTCTCACCCAATACTTAAGGTGCCAAGATGGCTCACAGTCATTGTGCACCTCAATTTCCCTCCATTTAACCATTTTAGAAAATCTTTCAATGATTATTTTCTTACAGTCATTTTAAAATAAATTTCATTATTGAATAGTTTGACATGAATGAAGAACGTGTACAAGAGGGTCTCACAAGCGTCCCGATTATGAAAATGTTAATATCGCATACACAGACATCGGTTGATTGTCAGTTTCCTGTCTGTGGCTTGTTATCAATAATGTTGTATATAGAAATAAAAACAATTAAAAACTAATACGCATTTTGATCTGGCAGAAAACAACGGTCCATGCAGTAGTAGTAATAATAATGATTCTTTTTACTACAGGCACCAAGTCTGAAATTTCGGGAATACGGCGCTAGCCGATTACATCGACTCCAATGTTCATGTGTTACTTATTTCAACTACCTCCAAAAGGATGAAAGGCTAAGTCAACCTCGGCAGAATTTGAACTCAGAACGGAAGCCCAGAAGAAATGCAGCTAAACCTATACATACATGATGGCTGCAAACTAGTGTTCGAATATTGCCATCGCCTGATCGAAAGTCCCATACGTGCGAAGGCTACGACCAGCCATTTTTGTGATAAGTCTTAATTGTTTTTCAAGCGATGCCTGTGCATGGTGATACTTTGTAGTAAGGAAAAGGATTTGCGCAAATCCAGTCCCACTCTCTGAACATGGACAACATAAACTCGAAAAGAAGAACTAGTCTACATCATCGAATATTGTCAGTATTGTAGGCTTTCTCTCAGAGTTTCCCTCTCCCAGAGAGACGTGACAACAACAGAGATGCCTCCCCGTCGTGACAACAACAGACGTATTTCCACGTCCCTACGCATGCGTGCATGCATACATACACATGTACACGTATTGTTGGATGGCCGTTGACTGCTCGTGAGCTCTTCTACCCTTGGACAGGTCTTAGTTTTCGTCCTGTAGGGTGTCCAACAATCACCCTCCTCACCAAGCAAGCTTGATAGGGTTGCCAGATTAGTCACCGACGACCCGACCATGCAACAGGTTGTACTGGATTACATGCTACCAGTAGCACCCAAGAGCGACCTGACACAATGTACATACATACATACATACATATTATTGGGGCACTGAGATATGTAATCAATACCAATCTTGAGAAATTAGGCTTCTCAAAACCAGAAAGGGGAAAGCTGATTCGAAGACTACAGATCGAATCCATCACTGGAACTGTAAAAATCTGTAAAACTTTCCAGAAGTTTATCATTTAAGTTTGTCATTACGATCTGAGTAGAAATTCTACCAAGATCAACTTTGCCTTTTGTCGTTTTGGGATCGATAGAATAAGTACCAGTTAAACACTGGGGTTGATGTAATCAACTTGCCCCTTGTCCCCCAAAATGTCAGGCGTTGTGCCTATAGTAGTAAATATTATTATTTATTATTATTATTATTATTATTATTATTATTATTATTATTAGTAGTAGTAGTAGTAGTAGTAGTAGTTGTGTGGAGGCGCGTAGCTTAGTGGTTAGGGTGTCAGTATCATGGTCGTATGATTGTGGTTTCGATTCCTGGACCGGGTGACGCGTTGTGTTCTTGAGCAAAGCACTTCATGAGTAACGCTGCGATGGACTGGCGTCCCGTCCAGCTGGGGAACACATACGCCATTGAAACCGGGAAACCGGGCCCATGAGCCTGGCTAGGCTTTAAAAGGGCGCAAAAAAAGTAGTAATAGTAGTAGTAGTAGTAGTAGTAGTGGTAGTAGTAGGAGTATAGACAACCAAGGCTGATATTTTAGAGAAGGGGGTTAGTCCATTATATTGATCTCAGTATTTGACTGGGGTTTAGTTTATTTTATCGACCACTGAAAGCAGGGTTGACCTCGGTGGTCTTTGAACTCGGGCCATAAAAATCCAGAACAAATGCCAAAAGCGATTTTGACTGACACTAATGATTCTGTTAATTAGCCGCAACAAATAATAATGAAAATAATTTCCTATTTAATTACAAATTACTTTCATTCGCAATTTCAATTACATTCACTTTTCATTCCGATGACAAATTACTTTTTCATAAGGGTATGTATGTGTATGTGCCTGTGTTTGAGTGCGTGCGTGCGCAAATAATTTGTGTTTTTTGTATTACCGGTTATTTTTGAATTTACCGGGGTGAAATATAAAATTTTCGAAATGTAAAAACAAGTAAGCATACCAAAGCATTAGTTGGTTGCACTAAAATACGTGAATTTTTTTTTATTTTGAATTTTGGAAATTTAAAGAAAGAAAAAAAGAAAGAAGAAATATTAACAGAATACTAATCTCCGTTATTTTAAATATACAGATGAAAAATAATTCCAACACAATTTTAAAAAATAATAAAATTGCAGGTAGTGAGCAGATTACACTAAGTGTACTTTTGGAATTTATTAATTTTCCTTTTTTTTAAAGTTTTCCGCAATCTTTAATCTCCTGTGGTTACAGACGTCTATGCTTCTTTTGAAATTTCACCAAACTATCTATAAGTTTTTCTCCTTTTATCTCTCCTTTCTCTCTGTTTTTCTTTCTATCTATCTATCTATCTATCTATCCTTCTTTAAGATAGCAAGCTCAGTAGCTAATGTGTGTGCATGTTAGACTGCTGAAATTTATAAGTTTTTTTCATTCTCTCTCTGTTTATTTCCTCTTATTCCTTTCTGTTGAAGAGCCTAGGCTCGAAACGTAAAAGATTTTTTCGTTTTTCCCGAGCGTCAAACTAATCCACTTGCTTGTTGTTCATACACCTGTCTTCGCATTTTGTTTATATATATATATATATATATCCCTGCATTCCATTGTATGTGTGTCTTTTCAGTCTGTGTTCGTCCCCCACCAGCGCTTGACAACCAGTGTTGGTGTGTTTACGTCCGCTTAACTTATCGGTTAGGGAAAAGAGACGATAAAAAGATTAGTACCGGGGTTGATTAATTCGGCTAAAAATTCTTGAAAGTCCGTGCCCCAGCATGACCGAAGTCTACTAACTGAAACAATTATACGAAAAATAATCTTCACGGTGTTGTCACAGCATGGCCGCAGCTGAATGATTGAAAAAAAATGATAGCTACAGTAATTTAAAATCCTAGGCTTTTGAAAGTGGCTAAGAGGTTCTTCCTGAAACTATCAAGAGTTTGGCTGTCATCCCTAATTTACCATCTCGTAACAATCTGATGCTGGATTTGTGAGCTTACCCTTTAATACGTCCAATATAAAGAGGCTGAAGAAATTGCATCTGACGTAGAATAACTCTGATTTCTGATTTCTTGATTCTTGCCGATTCTTCATTAAAGTGCGAAGTCTTCCGAGCGTGAATGAACGCATAACTATATCTAGGCTTATTATGTCTGCATTAACATATCATCTTGAGATTTCCAGATCCTTCTTCAGTGGGCAATCGACCTATAGAAAGGGAGAAATTCGTGATTTCGAACGAAATGAATTTCGCCCAAATTTTACTCTCATTCTCTCTGAATCAACTGATATTTGCACTTCTATTTTCCACTATCAAAAGATAATTTGGTTCCTAATGCTAACATTTATATTCCTTAAGCGCTTTTTACTTATTAATCATATATCCGTATTTTTTCTCAAAGCTTACAGCTAGAGTTATTAGCCAAGTCTATTTTGTGATCTCTTACCGTGAAGAGCGCTTTCCGCTTAGTTAGACATGAATTCTCGATCTTATCTATATTAACTTTCTGACACTTCATTAACTTCTTTGGAAGTTTGATTGTTTCTGCTATATTCTTATATTATTAAGCAATAACTGTTTATACATACATACACACATACATACTTGTGTGTGTGTGTGTATGTTTTTATGTTTAGTTTTACGCTTTTACTTGTTTCAGTCATTTGACTGCGGCCATGCTGGAGCACCAGCTTTAGTCGAGCAAATCGACCCCAGGACTTATTCTTTGGAAGCCTAGTACTTATTCTATTGGTCTCTTTTGCCGAACCGCTAAGTTACGGGGACGTAAACACACCAGCATCGGTTGTCAAGCAACGTTGGGAGGACAAACACAGACACAAACATATACACAGTTTCCGTCTACCAAATCCACTCACAAGGCTTTGGTCGGCCCGAGGCTATAGTAGAAGACACTTGCCCAAGGTGCTACGCAGTGGGAATGAACCCGGGACCATGTGGTTGGTAAGCAAGCTACTTACCACATAGCCACTCTTGAAAACAAATTTATATTAATCTTATGGGTTACTTTTGTAAAGAACAAATTTATTATTCTTTATTATTCTTAAATGCGCATATCATTGACAGAGAATTCAAAGTTTCGGTAAGCCATCGTCGCATTGCCGACAATGGCTCATCTAGCCGAAACTTCGAAGTTACTGTCAATAATTTTTCTTATTTAAGAATGATAAATGTATAAGTGTCTGTCTGTGTTTGCGTGTGTGCTGAAAGAGGGAAGGCACGTGGCTTAGTGGTTAGGTCATCCGGTTTACGATCTGAAAACCGTGAGTTCGATTCCCGGCGGTGCGTTGTGTCCTTGAGCAAGGCACTTTATTTCTTAATGCTCCAGTTCATTCAGTCGGCAAAAGTGAGTTGTACCTGTAATTAAAAGGGTCAGCCTTGCCATATTCTGTGTCACGCTGAATCTCCCTGAGAACTATGTTCAGGGTACGCGTGTCTGTGGGGTGTTCAGCCACTTGCAAATTAATTTCACGAGTAGGCTGTTCCGTTGATCGAATCAACTGGATCATTCCTCGTCGTAACCGACGGAGAGCCTGAAGAGAGAAGGGGAGAGAGAGAAAGAGTAAAGGATAAAGAGGGAATGAAGGAGATAGAATAGTATACGCACACACACACACACGACGAGTTTCTACACAGTACCTGTCTTTCAAATTCAATAATCTCGGAGTTATAGGAAATGATATTTGCCCAATATGCCACGAAGTGGAATTGAACAAGAAGCCTCTTGTCTGCAAACCAATCTTCTTAACCACACAGCCATGCCTTTACCACACACACACACACATCTGTATATATGTCTCTCTCCCTCTCTCTCTGTATATATATGTATGTATGTATGTATGTATGTATGTATGTATGTATTGAGTAGTATAAATGTGGACATTGGATAAGATATATGAGCAGAACAAACACAGACAAATGAATGCAAACACGGCGCGCTAAATGGGCCGCTGCTATTCACCAGTTTTTATTTTCTATCTCCGGTAGCTTCATATATATATATATATATATATATATATATATATATATACGTTTGTATGTATGTATGTATGCATGCATCCTATGTCCACATTTAGATTCACTCTTTATAGATTATCGACAAATGTAGTCTTTGAACATTCGCCTAATAAGTAAAATATATTTATACTTATTCTCTGCTTATCGCGTGGCGCGTTTACGGTTGTTGTTTTGTTTTTGTTTTTTTTTCTTTATGTCTGCATCTCATCTGGAGCATGGCTTTAGCAGTACTACCAAAGTAGAGGTAGTCGTCGTGGTAACTGCAGCAGCATTCTTATTTTATAACGATGACATCGCTGCAACGAAAGGAAGATATACACAGCATGATAGGATGTCATTTGACTGCGGCCATGCTGGACCACCACCTTAAATGATTGCAGTCGAAGAAATCGATCCCACGACTTATTCTTTGTGAGCCTAGTATCTATGACTTCCTTCCATCTATTTACAAGCTTTTTAATCCCATCAATGTAAAACTCTTTTGATTTCAAAGCGAAGAACTCTGAAATGTCAGTTTCGAACTCCTCCTCGCTTGCAAAAGTTATGTCTCACAAATGATTCTGTAAACTACGAAACAAGTGCCTTAAATGCTCTTTGGATACTTTCATATTAGAAAGGGTTTTAATCAAAGAAATTTTAATTTTATTATTCTGTAAAATAATATTTAATTAGTTTAAATATACACAAATGCATAAAAATAATTTAAAACTCCATTAGACATTCTAAAATACTATTAAATTTCATTCAATTTTAAAAATGGTAAAATCGGACAGAACTTATGGGATGACCTGATAACTAATCATTCTACGGCTGAATAACTTGATTGAATATATTTCGTCGCTGATCGTAAGATCGTTCATAGGTCAACAAGGGAGCCTATATGAGATCGCTCAAAAGGATAGAAATGGCAACTACATATCACTCAAATCCTACTTTGCCTTATTTTATTTTATTTTTTTTCCAAGTACATTTTCGATAATATAAGTCTGGAGTAGTAAATAATTACAGAGGAGGTAAAAAAAAAATGCTCCAAGTGATCATGGTTGAACTGTTGATGATCATAAGTCTCTCCAATCAGCTTTAACCTGGGGCTAAAGAACTGGAACTTAAGAACATTCAGTAATTAACGAATGCGATGTTTAGCTGCAAGGCTGAGCTACTTCCATGCACAGTTTCGTATGGTGGGAGGAGAGAAAGTAGACTAGATTTCCCCATCACCGTTACCAGCATGTCAATTTGCTGACTTGCGTTAGATGTATAGTAACAAAACAAAAAAGGTGAAGTCTTTAGTTACGGTATTATCACTCAATGGTTTTAGCAAACACAATAAATTGTTTACTCAAAGCAACAGCGTTCAAAGTCTATCGCAGTCGGGAGATTTAGTGTAAAAGAGAGATGGGTTGTGATTGGTGAAATACATATTTTCCTTTGTTTTGAGAGAGAGAGAATGTATGTAAAAAAATATAAATGTAAAGTACTTAGAGAGAATGAATATTGGATGCAAGAAATAGTCGATCGTAGAATCGTAGTAAATGTGGACATCTTTCGTTATCACCGCTCACGCTGGCCTTTTAGAACTATCTGTCTTTCCATCTGTCTGTTTGTCTGTCTGCCTAGTTATCTATCTGTCTGTCTTCCTATTTATCTATCTGTCTCTCTGCGTTTATTCATTTCTTTTCGGTATGTATATTCGATTGATTTTCAGCTGCCATATCGTTTATATTATACTTTATTACGCTATATATTGTCGCTGCGTATTTATGTTCGTCTGTTGGACCCAATCATAAACTCCGCAGTTTGATGTATTACGCGCGCGCGTGTGTGTGTGTGTGTGTGTGTGTGTGTGTGTGTGTGTGTGTGTGTGTTAATAACCAAAAATAACTAAACTGCTAACACATCCTGTGCCTACATAACAAAGGGATTCACCTAAACATACACACTTGCTTAAAAAGCTCTACATACATGAATAAATTCTAAGCAATAACATACCGTAGTCAATAAAAATGTCTCCAAGACACCTCTCCATAACAACCCACCCCTAAAACCTAACAGCCACCCCATTTTAACCCAACACAGACTATATAAAACCAAGATTAATGCATCGCAATGATGGCTTAACTGGCCAAACTTCGAAATCGCTGTCAACAATATTTTTGTTTAAAAATAAACTTGATATATATATATATATGTATGTGTGTGTGTGTGTGTGTGTTTGTTCACCTAACATCGCTTGACAACCGATGCTGGCGTGTTTATGTCCCCGTAACTTAGCAGTTCGGCAAAAGAGTGACCGCTAGAATAAGTACAAGGCTTACAAAGAATAAGTCTTAGGGTCAATTTGCTCGACTAAAGGCGGTGCTCCAGCATGGCTGCAGTCAAATAACTGAACCAAATAAAAGTGTAAAAGAATATATATATAGATAGATGCGTACGTACATACATACGTACGTACATACATACGTACGTACAAATGTATCTGTGGATATGTTTGTGCAAGTATGTTTTTATATAAAGGTGTGTATGTGTGTAAAATCCTATCACTTTATGTATCAGTCTAAAGGCCTGTTTGTCAGTCAATCTGACTATTTGCATCTATATTTGTATGCATGTTTGTCTAATAATGGAAGATACAAGAAACTGAGAAGAGCGAAAAGGGGGAAGAAAGCGTGCAAGAAAGAGAATCAAATACAACAACAACAGCAACAACAAAAAAAGGAAATAACAAAGAAAAAGAAACGGTTTGTAAAAGAACAACCATCCAAACAGATTAAGCTTAACACCTTCCGCCATCTTTAAAGTTTTCTACATCGTTAAACTCACACTGTTATCGTCTGCGTTCTGATGGACAGTAAATGGTAGTGAGTTACATGTTGTAACATTATCTTCTCTTCTCTCTCTTTCTCTATCCCTCTTTTTCTTTCTTCTCCCCCTCTCTCTCTCTCTTTTATCCTGTTACTCTTAATACTTCTTTCTCGTTCTATCACACCGTGCTCAAATTCTCTATTACTCATCCCTCTCTTCATTCATTCACTCTTTAATGTGTCTACCTTTCTTTTACTTTTTCTCCTCCCACTTAGTTTCTCTTTCTTCTTCTTCTCTCTTCAATTCCTCTCCCTCTCTCTCTCTCTCTCTCTCTCTAATGTGTATGCTTGTTTCTCTCTCCCTCGTACACAATTCTCATTTTCTCTACCATATCCCCAATTTACTCTCTTCCCTTTCTCTTCCTGCTCCTCCTCTTCAATAAACAGAACAAGCATAACCATACAAATCAAGAGAATATACAAACACACCCAAAAGACAAACCAGAAAAATAAAATCAGGTAAAAAAAAAAAAGAAAAGAAAAAATAAAGAAAATGAACTGTGAAGGCGAACAGAGATGCGTACAAAAAGTTGCTGAAGTGAAAATTGGATAAGATTGGATTGGCGAGGAAAGTCTGCGGCTTCCTACAAATGCACTCATATACAGTGATACTGACACGCACGCACACACACACACTCACACACACACACACACACACACACACACACACACACACACAAAGACTACCATGCGCACGCAGGCACACATGCACGCATGCACGCGCGCGCGCACACACGCTTATACAGAGATATATTTACACACAAGCATGCACGCGCACAAAGTTGTACATACCGATATATACATTCATACATGCATACACACACACACATATGTATACTCGTATATATATATATATATATATATATATATATATATATATATATACAAATATATATATATGTGTGTGTATATATATATATGTTATAACTTAGTAACCGCATAAAATCGAAAACTACGATAGTAGAACACTCTATAACTGGGTTATACATACATACATGTATGCATTATTAGTTCTTTCATCGTTGTCGACGATGACCAAGGACATGAACATCGGTGTGTCCGACTGTGGCCAGTCAGTCCGATGCATGACCGGAAGGCTCTGCCGCAGGTCACGCACAGATGGTCTGTTGGAACCAAACGCAAGAAACTGGCTCTGGACTTGAGTACTTCCCGTTTTCCTTGCGCCCCAACGATCCTGTTCTGTTCGTAGAAGGTTAGGGTTAGAGTTAGAAGGTAGACGGTTGTATGCATGCATACATAGCTTGCTTACCAACCACATGGTTCCGGGTTCAGTCCCACTACGTGGCACCATGGGCAAGTGTCTTCTACTATAGCCTCGGGCCGACCAAAGCCTTGTGAGTGGATTCAAAAGTCTCCATACGTAGGAAAACTTTATTTTTTTTATAAGAAACGGTTTATAAGATCCCCTAGATCCCCTGATCTGACCCCTCTTGATTTCTATCTTTGGGGGCATTTGAAAGGCATGGTGTATCGCAGAAAGATAAAAGACATAAATCATTTGAAGGAACGCCTCACCAACTCCTTTGCACACGTATCACCAGATGTGCTGTTACGAGTTCACAATGAGTTGGGCAAACGTATTGCAATGTGTATTCAAAACAATGGTAGCCATAGAGAGCCTGTTAAATAAAAAAAGAAACTGTTCTTATAAATTGCTTCTTATCAAAAAAATAAATTGTTCCTATGTATGGCGACTTTTGAATCACCCTGTATACACACACACACGCACACACATACACGATAGTCTTCTTTCAGTTTCCGTCTACCAATTTCACTCACAAAGCTTTGGTCAGTCCGGGAGTATGATAGAAGACACTTGCCTGGGGTGCAACGGAATGGGACTGAACTCGGAACCATGTGGTTGGGAAGCAGACTTCTTGCCAAATAGCCACATCTATTTCAATTCTAATTCTTCGTCAACAATCTTAAGAAATTAATCAACAATATATTCTCCTTCATTGTTAACGACTTCTTGCCAATTCTAGCAGATCTTGGCTCGAAGGTTTATCGAGTTACGTTTACAGCTATATCTCGTTGTTGAACGTAACGCATTCTGTCAGAGAGCGACCGGAGAAGGTACTAATCTGAAGGTGCTATATCAGGGGAACAGGTCGGGTGTGGTAGAACTTCCCAATCGAGGTTCTGAATGGCATTTATGGTCAAATTAGTGACGTGTGGACGAGCGTTGTTGCAATGAAGATACAATGCTATGTCATTGGTCGGGTCGTTTGGACTTTACCCTTCAAGTCAAGCTAACGGGCGCCGTTGTATCTGCTGGGTCAGTTCCCCGGTAGGTTGGCGTGTATCCTCGTGAATGAGCGCATTCAATCAATCGTTATTGGACTGAACAGGTCGATCAAAATGAGGAGTTTCTGTGAGGTCGAATTTCTCCTTCTTTGAAACGTGAAAACTACTTCTGTGCGGTTCTTCCAATAATACACAGTATAAATATCTCGAGCGGGTTTGGCAGCTTCGGAATCTTGATTGAAAGCGAAGAGAAGCAGATGTCGAAAATGCGCATTTTTGTTTTTTTTTACTTGGCATTCCATCGACTTATGTCTGAAAGCAGGTAAAATTTATTCAAATTTCAAAAACCATAAGCAAAAGCTGTAGAAGAATACAGCTACTAAAATAAAAAAAATAAAAAACAAACATAAAGCACTAGGGTAAAAATATTTTTTGTGTTAATTCAAATAAGACTGGAAAGGAAGGAACGAATCTACCTGACATCTCAATACATACAGAAATTGAGGAAAGAGAACTCGAATGCCAAGATAGATTCAAGTATCAGATTTTGCTGAAACTAGAAAAGCCTTCAGGAGGTGAAACTCCACAATTCACGTGAAACTGAAATTCATGTGAAACCCACTATTTGTTAATTTATTTCTACTGCTAGGACCGTTAAACTAGCCAGTCATTAACTCCTTTATATTCACTCTCTCCTTTTAACGTCAACTTAATCTCTTAGCCATTACTCTCTACTAAAGGCACAAGGCCTGAAATTTTGGTGGGAAGGGACTAGTCGATTATATCAACCCCAATGCTTATCGACCCCGAAAAGATGAAAGCCAAAGTCGACCTCAGCGAAATTTGAACTCAGACGAAATACCGCTAAGTATTTCGCCTGGCATGCTAACGATTCTGCCAGGACGCCGCCCTTATATATCAACCATTGTGTGTATATATATATATATAGTTATTCAGATTTTTTGTCACCAACCTAAACCCGAATATTTGAACCAATTCCCCCTCCTCCCTCCCTCCC
>NC_068989.1:5987232-5988808 GCF_001194135.2 Octopus bimaculoides
TATATATATATATGGAGAGAGAGAGAGAGAGAGCGAGAAAGAGATAGATGGATAGATATACATATATACATACATACATACATATATATATACGTATGCACACACACACACACACACACACACACACACACACACACACATATATGCATCCATATACACGTGTACACACACATCATCATTGTACGTGTTCTTGTACGTGTGTTATGTGCGTATATGTTTGTATTTGTTTATGAAATTTTCTATTCATGTATTTATAAGTGTATAAATGTTCGTGTGCCTGTACGAGTCACTCTCGGTGGTGTCAGTGTGTGCGTGTATGTGGCTGTTTGCGCATGCGCATCTCTGTGCGTCTGACCAGTTATTTTCGCCTTAAATCATTGTATCCCTCATTAAACTCATCTTCTCAGTCATGCTCTGTGATAAGTTTTGGCATTTTAATTTGTTTCTTCTACGAAGAGCTCTTACAACAACTACAAATATAAAAATTACCGCCATTATTTTACCGACGCCGCCGACAGCATATCACCATTCGCAGCAGCAGATAGAACAGCTGCAGCAGCAACAATTACAAACAGCAACAGTTAAAAGACAAAACCATGATAGCGTTCAGTATTCATGGTTCCTTCTCCAGAGCCTCTACTTTTACTCCCAATATCATAATCACCAACCACGTGCTTTACGACTATTAACGTACATCTACCTGTCATCATAAATACCACTAACACCATTCCAGTTATTACGACCTCTATCGCTAACACCCACCAATGGCAACCATCATCACCACCGTGCCGCCGTATGGCCATTCGGTTTGCTAGAAATAGCAGCCAAATCCTCCGTCATATCGTGTTAAATGAGGTTCTGGGTCATATCGTAGCGTGTTAAATGAGGCTCTGGGTTCCGTGCACATACGGCAAAAAGATGAGATTGCCATAAATGCAATGTTTTAAATCAAAGCTGTGTTCAAAGAGGATTGATTTGGCGCTGAACAATATCAACTGCAACAGTTACTATCACCACCACCACCACCACCACCACCTGTACTACTGCCATCACCACCACTATTACCACTACCACCACCACCCGTACTACTGCCACCAGCTTCGCACTTTCCTATTGCCACCTTCACCAACACCACCACCACTACAACTACCATCTGTACCACCACTACCGCCACCACCACCACTACCGCCACCACCACCACTATCACCCGTACTACTGCTACCAGCATCGCATCCTCCCTTTGCCATTTACTTTCAGCACCACCACCACTACCATCACATCATCATCATCATTATCATCCTCATCAACTCAGTAACACCATTACACCCCCACCACCACCACCACCACCACCACTCACCGCTATCACAGCTCCCGTAAAAGATTTACTTCGTTATAACAACCGTCATCACCAGCACACCGTCATCACCACTGCCACCACCGCCACCTTCACTGTCTACACCACCACCATAACGGTCCCCATAGAAACACACCACCACCACCGCCACCAAGTCCACCACCGAGATTACCAGTGCCATTTACCATCGGCAAAACCATTGATAACTAATACAAGTAACAC
>NC_068989.1:5989346-5994443 GCF_001194135.2 Octopus bimaculoides
CTCTTCCGATCTATATATGAAGGTGTTTGTATTCCATTTGTTCATTCATTACGATCGTTTCAGACCCAAATCATGACCATGTAATATTGATTTGAAACTTTGGCATAAAGCCAGCAATTTCGTGGAAGGGGTCAAAATGATTACATTAACCCCAGATTCCTGTTGGATTTTTTCTGGATTCGGAAGTTTTTTCTCCGTAGAAGGGTCTTGCTCCAAACATGATTATTTAGGGACAGACATAGGAATTCAAATCAAAGTGAATAAAAGAAAGATCGAGTAGTAATTGTATGTACAATTCATGCACAACAAAGTATTTTTAAGCGATGCGTTACGCACTTCGGTCACGCTGATAGAAGGAAACGAAACAAACGTAGGAGGAGTGAATGACTGTCAGAGACGCTAAACGAAGGTGAACTGTAGTAATAAGTTTTACTCTGTAGTAGCTGCTATTTTAATCGAAATGAAACTGCAAATTTTTATCTTAAATTTTATCTAATTTATCAATCCCCCCCCCACACACACACACGAAGTTTTTCCAAAATATTATCATTCACGTAGCATTAGTAAATTATACATGTATTATTTCGTGTTCATTTGTTTCTCCATTCATGCCCTTTCTGACACTAGCTCTTATTTCTTTCTCCAAGCAAAGGATAATTATTTCACACGTCATCGTAACAGGAAGTTGCTGACGTGAAGTTGTCGAGAACACCAATTCAGCTATGTTCTTGAGAAAGGTAAACAAACACATGTACACACGTATACACATAAATACACATATATACACATAAATACACATACACACGTAAGTATATGCATAGATATTTGTATATGAGTATTCGTGTGTATCTAAGAGTCTATCTATCTATCTATCTATCTATCTATCTATCTATATCTATCTATCTATCTATCTATCTGTGTGTGTGCGCGCGCATGTTTGCATGTGTGCATATACGTATATATATATATATATATATATATATATATATATATATATATATATATATATATATATATACATACATATATGTATGTGTGTATATATATATATATATATGTATATGTATATATGAATGTATATACGTGCATACATATGTATATGTGTGTGTGCATGTGTATGTGTGTGTGTTACTCTACCCTTTCCTTCACTTTCCTTGATAATTGTAAACGAGTATCACTGTGATGCAAGCGTTGTCCTTTGCTTCCAGTCTTCCATGTAAGCCTGACATGCTGAAATGTTACCTTCCTTGGAACAGGTGATGTTTGGCAAGATGGAGGGCATCCAGTCGTACAAAATATGCCTGATCCATGCGAGCATAGAAACGTCAAAGTTTCGTACATAAACATCACGTAGACTATGACACTTTGAACCGAAACGTTACAACTATATCTCATATTTCACGTGCTTCTCATTCTGCGCATGTCCGTATATTTACTCGATTAATGATATTTATCCACCACTTCTCCCATAATTCTGATGAGCTATTTTCTATCATTAGTAAAACTCGCAGTATTTTTGACGATACGAGTATACTAGTAGAATATAACACAGAAGTAAAAAGAAAATACAATTTAGTGTTTGCTTCCCTCGTGTAGTTCAACACTGCCAAAATAGGGCATTTTATATTCTCTGACGAGAGATTAAAATTAACGTTTCGAGTAGATCCGCTTTCTTTTTATTCAGTGATTTATTATCTGTTTTATTCTACTTTATTTAGTTATTTCGGGCGAAGTTGGTGGTGGCGCAGAGCATGTCTGCTTTTCTCGCATTCGGTTTTCGTTTTTCATTTCTTTTTGCTGAAAACGTATAAACATATATTTTCCTGTGTGGTAAGTAGCTTGCTTACGAACCACATTGTTCCGGGTTCAGTCCCACTGCGTGCCACCTTGGGCAAGTGTCTTCTACTATGGTCTCGGGCCGACCAAAGACTTGTGAGTGGATTTGGTAGACGGAAACTGAAATAAGCCCATCACATATATATATGTATATATATATATATATAATGTGTGTGTGTGTGTGTGTGTGTTTGCGTGTCGGTGTTTGTCCTCCCAACATCGCTTGACAACGATGCTGGTGTGTTTACGTCCCCGTAACTTTGCTGTTCAGCAAAAGGGATCGATTGAATAAGTATCAGTCTTACAAAGAATAAGTCATGAGGTCGATTTGCTCGACTAAAGGCGGTGCTCCAGCATGGCCACAGTCAAATAACTGAAACATGTAAAAGAGTAAAAGAGTACTTATTCTTAGATGAATGCCTATATATATGGAACACTCCGTCGGTTACGACGACGAAGGCCCCAGCTGATACAATCAACGGAACAGCCTGCTCGTGAAATTAACGTGCAAGTGGCTGAGTAATCCATAGACACGTGTACCCTTAACGTGGTTCGCACGGAGATTCAGCGTGACAGAGTGTGACAAGGCTGGCCCTTTGAATTACAGGCACAGCAGAAACAGGAAAAAAGAGTGAGAGAAAGTTGTGGTGAAAGAGTACAGCAGGGTTCGCCACCATCCCCTGCCGGGGGCCTCGTGCAGCTTTAGGTGTTTTCGCTGAATAAACACTCACAGCGCCCGGTGTGGGAATCGAAACCTCGATCTACGACCGCAAGTCCACTGCCCAAACCACTGGGCCATTGCGCCTCCACATATATATATATATCCATAAATCCACACACATACAAAATCTTGTTATTGATTTTGGTTCGTCTGAACGTCGGTGAAATACGTATTTACCGATTGAAGTCTATGATCACGACGAATGCACATCTGCATTTCTAAGGCATCGCTGTAGTTTTTGTTGTGGTTGTTGTTGTTGTTGCTGTTTTTGTTGTTGATGGTTGCGATGATGCTGATTGCAGTGGACTTTTCTACTTCTATCTTTAGCAACACATATACCTGCTGGCACCAGTAGCAGCTGTACCAGTTAACGTCCGACACAGGTAAATATAGCTACGATAGAGCGGACATACATACTTACATACACACATATATGCATATGTGTGTGTCTGTGTATGTATGTATCCTCATACACAAACGTTCATTGTGAGGGTGAAGGTGTAAAGACAATGGAGAAAGGGTTGTGTTTGTTAGATGTTATAAAATTAAATTATATCAATTTTAGAAATAACGCAAAAAGACGAAAACGTTACTTGTTTGGTTCGCAGCAAAATGAGCAAGAATATGCTCCAAGCATTGGTGTGCAAATATAAAAAATAAATCCACATTTATACGAACACACACACATAATATACGGCTTTTGTGAGACCATATAAATTATATATACATATATATATATATATATATATATATATGAGAGAGAGAGAGAGAGAGGTGGGGGGATAGACAGAGAAAGGGACAGAGAGGTAGAGAGAGATATGAAATATATAATAATAATAATATTAATAAATACCCTGATGCAGTACCAGGCAGTGGCTCTCATGGCTTCTGATCTTAACTGATTGGAAGTGTTATCATGTACATTGTTTTGTCTTGGTATAAAAAGATGGGCAACAGCAAATATTCTGCTCAATACCACGGATTTGCTTGTCAGTAGCTTGACCTTAACCAGTTGAGCATGCCCCCTTGGTGGGTGACGATATGTGCATTTCTGATCACGAGCAGAAGTAGTGGGGGAGCATCAAAGCCATGTGCTGAGTGGAATTCTTTGGGGTTTGAATATTTCACCTCTGGAAACATGGGTATTTCATTCAACACCCTCAAACAACTCTTATTCCCTGTAGCTCATCCGCTGCACTGTTTCAGTCCTTCTAATGTAGTGGCGTTGGACTGTCATTGCACATACGGATCCCTAAGTCTTTCATTGCCTGTGACTCTGGGATTGTAGTGCCTTCGGGTCCTGTATATGAAGGCTGTAGTGCATTCGTGAGTTGATAGTTCAGTGCTTGAAATTTTCCAGCATTAAACTGTATGTTGTTTATTTCGGACCACTTGTATATCGAATTCAGGTCCGTTATAAGCTTGCGACGTCATCTTGATTTTTTATTGCGTGTGATAGTTTTGTATCATCAGTATAGGTAGTGACAGTGGCTGTCCGAGTGACCGTAGGCATGTCTGTTAGGGTTTTTATGAAGAACAGTAATGGTCCCAGAATAGTTCTCTGGGGGTTGCCACTTAGGATTGATTTTTCACAGAAAGGACATCGTTGGCTGCAACTACCTGACTTCTGTCTTTAAGGAAGTCATCCAGTCACTCTCCCAGTTTACCAGCAATGCCAAGGTCTCGTAGCTTATGCCATATCAAGCTGTGATCTACCTTATCAAATGTCTATGCAAAGGCAATGTATATCACGCTGATATCTGAATGGTAATCAGTTGTTTAAAAACTGAATATGTTATCGATTGAATAAAATTGGATACGTCTTCTCTGAAGAGCAGTTAGGAACCTGCGAAACGGTCTGTCAGGAAACTCTCCCACTTCATGTATTCGTACAAGCATAGAAGGAATATGCTTACATTTTTACAATTTCTCTCACAGCTAGGGTTTCTAATATTTAAGTATATTTCTATTTCTCTGATTCACGCTGTTTTTGTATATTATATGCATATCCGTCTACACACACACACACATTGTATATACATGTACATATAAACATTTCATATACATAGTTAATATAACGTGTGTGTGTGTGTGTGTGTGTGTGTGTGTGTGTGTGTGTGTGTGTGTGTGTGTGTGTGTGTGTGTGTTTGTATTGATATTGTGAGAGTTTGCCTTGCGACTCGAGAGCACACTTTTCACATTCGCTCCACATGAAGCGATGTATGTATATGTGTGTGCGAGCATATGTTTGTTGTGTGTGTGTGTATCTGTCTATGTGTATGCGTGTGTGTAGGTGATACATGGATAGATTCACAGAGAGAGAGGGGGCAGAAGGAGAGAGCGTGTGTGTGGTGGATAGACAAATAGAGAGAGGGGGAGAAGGAGAGTGTGTGCGTGTGTGTGATAGATAGATAGATAGATAGATAGATAGACAGATGAATAGATAGATATGTAGACAGAGAGAAAGAGGGGGAGAAGGAGAGTATGCGTGATAGATAGATAGATAGATAGAGAGAGAGAGAGAGAGAGAGAGAGAGAGA
>NC_068989.1:5997605-5998288 GCF_001194135.2 Octopus bimaculoides
ACACACACACACACACACACACACACACACACACACACACACACACACACACATATATATATATATATATGTTACACGCACGCACGGATGTTTATATGTACGCTCCTGTATCTAAGTGCACTAAAAGACAGTGAGCGAAAGAAATGTGTGAGGAAGGGAGAGGATTTAGGAAACGGTGGAGAAGCATTTACGGGGAAAAGGAGGAAGAGTGTCTGTGTGTCTGTGTAATTTGTTAAAGGTGACGGTAAGTCACCTTTAACAGTTGGTTGGCACACTTTCTTCTCTTTCTGTTTTTTTTCTCTTTATACGTGTTATTTGAGAGATTATATGTTTGTGTGTTTCCTGCCCCAGTTACTATCGCAGCAGTTTCTGCTTAGACTCGACTCATATCTATACCCTACACACACACTATGTATATATATATATATATATATAATAATACAAATGATATATGAGCATATGCGTGTGTACATACATATATGTACATACATATATGTACATACCTACATCTACATGTATATGTAGATGCATATCCGAGTACAGGACGTCAAAAAAGGAACGGGAACATAAACAAAGCACACAAAAAAAAAACGGACTTTTTTACGGACAACAGAATGAACACATAGGAAAACAGACGAGCTACTTATGGAACTTTTCCTTCATCAGCTGCCTCTATTCTAAAT
>NC_068989.1:5998339-6001252 GCF_001194135.2 Octopus bimaculoides
ATATATATATATATATATATAAAACAAAAGAAAAACAGAAGATGGAATATACGAGAATATATTATTAATCACAACAATTGTTGCGCCATATCTAGCGTCGACTCCTTTTGTGGGACACACAAAAACTGGTTCAGGGGTATCCGGTAGTGCAGACGTTTCTTGTCGAGTGATAAATAAATAAAAAAAAATCTCGTTAAAATGACTGTTCCATAATGCAACTTTCCGTTTTGTTGAGAGAAAAACAGCCAGACGGAGGAAAATTCTTCATATATATAGAAGATCCAAAAATGAAATTGCAGAAGACAAAATAGAAACGAACACTTAATCAGGCGGGAAAAGTATTGAAAATAACCGTTAACCGATATGGATGTATTAAACGTCCTCGGGCAAGCAGCATGGCACGAGTACACTCGCTCATGCAAGCATTAGCAAAAATGTGAGCATACGCACACGCGGGATTAGACGCACTCGTGATTACAAAGCGAGTTAGGTATTTAGTAGGTGTTTAGAAGAACGGGGAGGTTTAAAGGAAATTTAAGTCACCCATACATTAAAGTAAAATAAAATAAAATTACACTAAGTTAACGGTTACTCAAAATTCATTCTCACTGCATTGTGCGAAAGTACATTTATATGCGTGTAGGCATCTCGAGAGACGAAGGGATTAAGTCGATTACATCGTTCCCCAGTTAGTAACTGGTACTTAATTTATCGACCCCGAAAGGATGAAAGGCAAAGTCGACCTCGGCGGAATTTGAATTCAGAACGTAAAGACAGACGAAATGCCGCTAAGCATTTCGCCCGGCGTGCTAACGTTTCTACCACCTCACAGCCTTCATGTACGTTCGAGAAATTGAATCAAAAATTGACTGTTTTGTGTGCATCGAATAAAAAAATGGGCAGCGATGGAGGCAGCTTCGTTTCGCTTCTTCTTTTAGAGAAATAACATCGACAGAAATATCTGTGTTGATGAGTGATTATATGTTCGAGGATTCTGCAAAATTGACAGGGGGCTTCTTGGCAAAGAACCAAAAGTATGGCTGCATTTTGGGACGTGAGAAGTCTTACTGGTTGGAAAATGTCTTGCTAAATGGTAAAAAGGTTAATTGAAAAACTTGAAAGATTTTAATAACGGCATATGTATCTCTTTGCGGTGAACTGCAATGCATATGCTCATCTCTAATTTAAAACCAATTTTTATATAATTAAGAAACCGTTGGTGGGCCGTGTCTCTTTTAATACTTTTTTTCATTTCGACGTAGATAGAAACAGATTGGAAGTCGCTTCTTCAAGAAGATCGTACGAACTCAGAACTTCTTGAATTTGTTTTTATAGTATCAGATTTACTGGTTTCTTAAATAGGTAACACGTCCGATATTTGTATAAGAACATAAATGAGCATCTGTAATATTTGGTGATGAGTGCCCAATATTAGAGGTATTGCTAGTTTAAAACTGCGGTGTTACTCAGCGGAAATGTAAGTAGTTGTGCTGGTTCCCTGAGCGATATGTTACCAAGGCGACTAGATCATTCTCAAAACAGACTCCAATCTTTTAGTTGCTTTGGTTATAGTTCTACAAATACTATTAAGTAGATCTGTTATCATGGCATCTGTGCTATATTTGCTAGGGTATCTTCGTTACTTAATCACAGTATGATTCCTTATAAAAATACATATGCCTATGTTTTGTTTTATTTATTTCTAGTCCTTGAGCCATGCTCATAGCTTTCGGGGACTTCTCCATAGCTAATATACATGTTGAAATAGCTTTTGAAAATAATACGTTTAACTGCCAGCTCATCATGCATGCGTTCATATCCGATGCAGGCACTTTATTGTGTTACCCGAAGTCAGGACACTTAATTTAGTATTTAAACAGGAATGAATTAAGGAAACTAATTCAAAGTGGCCTATTTCAACTACATAGATAAATAAAGGTACACTAAATACCATACATGAGATTTTGATTTATTAAAATTATCTCCACCTCGTGAGGATGTATTATAAGAGCCAGAGAACAACTAAGACCAGTTACATGTGAAAGGAGAAGATAATCTCAAGATTCAAGAATTTTCCAAATCTGATATGCAATTAAAGAACAGGGCAGGCTTATTGGCTGGAGATAAGAACGACAGTCGTAAACACATATTTCGGTCTCAGTAAACATCATCAGCACAACCTCATCTTCAGTAGCCAAGGGACTTAGACTTATATACGTGAACGATTAGAACAAATTTACGGCCTAGGTAATTTGCATAATTTAAACACAAATGAGCTAAGGGAAATAACTCAGAGTAACCAATGACACATATAAGTGTAACATAGACAAATACATGTACGTTAAGTATCATACAGCATTAATTCTCGAGTTATTAAATATTTCCCCGCATCAAAAGCATGTATTATAATTATCAAAAGGCAACTCACGATAATTCTATATAAGGAGACATAACCTCAACATTCAAGGATTCCCCAAAGTTGACATGGCATTACGGAGAAGTGCAGGTTTATTATCTTAAGTTTATCTAACTGAAGCAGACAATAATTAACTTCAAAAGTACTAGTAACATGCCCAGATGTGGTGGGTGGCGAAAGATTAGTAATTGATGGAATATATAAACAAAGAGACAGAAAAGTGTAATGTCAAAATCTCAGGAAGTCCTGCTATGCACGAATGCTTGCGATGTGGTGTTAATAAGTTTGACCTTATGACTCGAGTTAATTATTGATTTCATATTTGAAATGTCAGTGACCAAAAAGGTGACATAAATACTACTTTCTCTCAAATTTGTTGTTCGATCCATGTTTCATATGTGACTTTTGTGAACTGAACATCTGAGAAACGCCATTCAGCCTTGTATAATTAATGTTAGGTCGTTGAAGATGTTACTGGATATATATATATATATATA
>NC_068989.1:6001851-6012167 GCF_001194135.2 Octopus bimaculoides
TATATATATATATGTCTGTATGTGTCTGTATGTATATGTGTCTGTATGTGTGTGTGTATCAAAATAAGAGATTGAAAAATTGTGGGGAGGGATTATTTATTCACCATTACACGTGTTTCATCCGCTAATAGGAATTGAAAAAAAATAATGCTTTGGCGACAATCTGATTGTTGTTAGCGAGGACGGCGATAGCGTGGTACAGAAAGAAAGAAAGGAGTTACGAAAATTTATACTCTCTTGTGCCTTTATGTCACCGCATCAATCTGCTAGAAATAGCAGTCAAAAATTTTCTTCAAATCTCCCCCCTCCCCCCACTGTCTTATACGAAAGAAGGATTCATTAATCTCTTTGTTTTAGTCACGCTCTCTCAATAAAAGACGAAATGATCACGGAGACAGAACTCCTTTTGATCACAATTTCGATCTATCCGGCTGACCTGGGGCTAAACAACAACAACAACAACAACTGCCTACATTCAGCCAGTTTACATCGTGCTTGTAATCACGTGACTGCCTACGTCATAAACAGTCCTTTCACCCGTTTTGTCGTCAGATAACTTTCAGCATAATAAAACAGCTGACTCTTCACATACCCGTCTCACTTCTCTATTTCTTTGCAAACTGGTCTCTCTTATTATCTGCAATAGTTTGCCACATCTTTTGACATATTTCAAGACAAATATTTTCGATATTTTCCAGATAGTGTAGATTTGGAAGAAATTGTCACAGTATCGATATCTGATAGAAAACGAACCCTTTTAACATACGTCTACAAGTACAGAGTGATTTTTTTTCAGGGCATTCTACAACGTTTCGAAAATCTGTTTTGGTTTAACTTTCATGAGAATGGTCCTATTTGTTAGGTATCACATGACTTTCAACGTCATAACAGCCACCACACTCCTTTAGTACTTTTTATTTTCTGTCAGATAACTCACTAAATTATGAAGCCTCCTCTGCCCTCCACCATCCTTCGCATTCCCTGTGAAAGGATCTCCTGCGTCACGTGACAGCATGCTGTCTGCTGACACATTACACGTTACATCATTCTCAACGCCGCCATTACCGACGATATCATCTCGCCTTCTACATCAAATCAACTCACAATTTACGTCAAATAACCTGATACACACAGCATTATGTTTTTCTTCGGCTGTTTTTACGTGTGTCTTTCTCCTTGTCTTTTAGATTTTACTAATTGGCGCAGTGCCAAAGCGTGAAGATTCTACCAGAAACTTTCGCGAAGTTTCTGAACGCTATTTCTATGTACAAATTAGCAGCGCTAATACCTTCAACATATAAAACAACTCAGAACGGAGGAAACAACTAAAGTGATATACTTGCTCAGTTAACACATACACACCTCGCACGCGGCCAGCCAGACTCACACATACGCACACAGACACAGACATACGCACAAACACATACACATGCACACAAACAACACACGTGCACGTACATACATTTGTAAATACTTGATGCATAGGTGTGGGTGTATCTATATACATGTGTATATTCATTTATATATATATATATATATATATATATATACATACATACATACATACATACATACATACATACATACATACATACATATATACATACATATACACATATATACATACATATATACACATATACGTATATATATATATACATATATATACATACACATATATATATACATACATATATATATATATATATAAACATACATATATATATATCCATACATATATATTTAAATATATATGTGTGTATATATGTATGTATATATACATACACACTAAGACACACTAAGACAGATAGATAGATAGATAGATAAATAGATAGATATGGCTGTTGATAAGCAGAATAGTTGAAGAATCCGACAAAATGCTAGGTGATAAGTTGTTCCGGCTCTTTACGTTCTGAGTTCAAATCCGCCCGAGGTCAACTTTGCATTCACATCCATTCACATTCGATACAGTGAAGTGTCAGTCAAATACTGGGGGTCCAACCCTTCTCTCGCCTTCAACTGGGATGTCTTGGTTATTTCGTTGGATCAAAATTGAACAGGAACGGTGGAGAGAGTGTCTGTGTGTCGACACTCGGGTAAATGAGTTAAGTAAAGACTAAAAAAATACATTTGAAAAAAAAAAGCCTGTTGATTGTTGATGCATAAATCATACTCGAATGCGCATGACGGCCACGCACATGCGCACCCGCGCCTGTAAAAACACGCGCTTACGGGTGTCTGGCTATGTTAGTGCAAAGACACATGTACATAATACGTCATAATATACATATATATAGATGTATACACGCACGCGCGCACAGACACAGACATATATATGTGTGTGTGTGTGTATAAACGTCACGCGCAAATGAGTATGATTTGATATCAACATGCCTTTTGTTAAATGTTTTTAAGAATGTGTGTGAGTATATATATGTATGGTATATCTGTGTATGTATACACGTAAATGTGTGTGCGCGTGCGTGTTTACTTGTGTGTGTGTATGTGTACGTATATATATATATATATATATATATATATATATATATATATAGATAGATAGATAGATAGATAAATAGATAGATATAAATATAAGGTATGTGTTTGTTCCTCTTTGAGTAGATATGCATATCTGTCAGCGGTATGTATGTAGAAGGAAGTATATACACATGTGTGTATATTGTGTGTGTGTGACCAACTTTGCACCTCTATGAGCCGTCCATATCGTGCATCTGCATGTATGTATGTATGTATGTATGTGTGTGTGTGTGTGTGTGTGTATGCATGTACATGTATACCCAGTGTTTTTGTTTCTTGTAGCTATTTTGTCAAGCAATATTTCAATGGAAAAAAATACTAACCAGCTTAATTAATTTCATGATGTTTCTTCGCCTTATATTTCTTAGGAAAATATATTAAATATTTCATAACTTAAGTCGACATCGTCGTCTTCTTCTTCTTCTTCTTTTTCTTCTTCTTCTTCTTCTTCTTCTTCTTGAGTAGAGAGCAGTGCATGCCATGAAAGTGACACTGGGGTAAGATATATGAAGCCCAGTATACCCCCTCATGACTACCCGTCTGATAAGGGTACACCGGGTACCTACATCATAACCATATGTGCGCGACATGGCGTTCTCATATCAAGATAAAGAGCGCATGATCTTGCAGGTAGGGTCCAGTTAGAATTTTCTTCAGGTTGAGTAGCTCATCCCGCTCAAAAGGTCCTTGAATAAAAGTTGTTTAAGAATGTTGAATGAAACAAACATGTTTCCAAAAGGGAATTATCCAAACCCCAAAGAATTCTTCTAAACAAATGGCTATGATACTCCTCAACTACTTCTGCTCGTGATCAGAGATGCACATATTGTCAGCCACTAAGAGACATGCTCAACTGGTTCAAGTCAAACAACTAACAAGCAAATCTGTGATATTAAGCAGAATATTTGCTGTAGCCCATCTTTTATACCAAGACAAAACCTGTGCATGATAACACCTACAATCAGTTAAGATCAGAAGCCATGAGAGCCACTGCCTGGTACTGCATCCGGGCATTATTATTATTATTATTATTATTATTATTATTATAGAAACAAATCTGAGGTTTATACACACATGCACGCGAGTACACACACACACACACACACACTGATAAACGCAAGATGCACTTTATATCTACATATAAACACAAGATACAGTTTGTGTCCTACGTACGTTTAACTGTTGTGGCTATTTGCATCTTCCACAGAAATATAATTGGATGCTAATCCACACCAGTTTGTCAGGATAACAATTTATTGCATAATAGCTGAAACTTCGTATTTCGTAACTCCGAGTTTCATATCTTCAGGTCTTCCTACAAAAATTCAAAGAACGAAACAACAAGACCGTTAAAACAAATATTAAACAGAAACAATAAAAAGAAAAGCTTTGATTGGTTACAGACGAAAAGAATATCAGTAAAACTGACTGAGTTGCATGAATGCCACTCGTTTGGTAGAGGTGAAGAGAGGTGAAAGACATTGAATAAACAGTTAAACGTAAACACAATGCTGTATTATAAAAGCATAAATAACAAAAGAGCCAAAAATATAAAAATAATTATTACAGTTTGGAATGTGCAGCACACGGCGCAAAAATAGACGAGGAAATATAAAGAAAGAGAAGAAAGCAGGTTGATAAAAAGGGCTCAAAGAGGAACCGAATAAGGGATTCCTTCATTTGTTTCAATCATTTGACTGCGGCCATACTGGAGCGCCGCCTTTTAGTCGAACAAATCGACCCCCAGGACTTATTCTTTATAAGCCTAGTACTTATTCTATCGGTGTTTTTGCCGAACCGCTGTTACGGGGACATAAACACACCAGCATCGGTTATCAAGCGGTGTTGGCGGGACTAACACACACACACACACACACAGATATATATACGACGGGCTTCTTTCAGTTTCCGTCTACCAAATCCACTCACAAGGCTTTGGTCGGCCCGAGGCTATAGTAAAAGACACCTGCCAAAGGTGCCATGCATTGGGACTGAACTCAGAAGCATGTGGCTGGTAAGCAAGCTACTTACCACACAGCCACTCCTGCGCTTATGATAAGAAAATATTAATTTCTATATTGATTTCAATTTTTGGCACAAGGCCAGTAATTTCGTGAGGGAGGGTAAGTCGATTACATCGACCCTAGTGCTCGATTGGTACTTATTTTATCCACCCTGCAAGGATGAAAGGCACAGTCGACCTCGACGGAATTTGAACTCAGAACATAAAGACGGACTTTTGCCCACCGTACTAACGGTTCTGCCAACCCAACGCTTTAAGGGATAAGAAAATATTAGAAAACAGGTTAAATAAAGGACTAAATTAAAGCAGAACGAATTCAAGCAAACAAGAAAGAAAGCGAAAGTAGGAAATAAAGACAGTTTGGTACTGAAAATTGAAAAGTTATTTGTCTTTAAAACGTTCTCAAGAGTGCAAGCATGGCTGTTTGCGTACGAAGCTCGTTTTGAAACCACTTTCTGGTTCAGTCCCACTGCACGACACTTTGGGTGTCTTCTATTATAGCTGGTTTGTTTGTGTCTCCGTAACATGGTGGTTCGATAAAAGAGAACGATAGAATAACTACAAGACTTTAAAAAATCAGTCCTAGGATCGATTGTTCGACTAAATTCTTCGGAGCGTTGCTCAAGAATGGCAGTAGTTCAATGAGTAAAATATGAAGATAGAAGTATTGTGATATTTTCTGTTGATTTATAACAGACTAAAAGTTTGCCTCGAGCAAGAACGAAAATAAAAAAAAAAAACAAGCAAAAAATGAAACAAAATAAATCTGACCCTGTATTCAAGTAGTTTTGTCTTGGAATTACGAGGGACATTTTCTGTTTAGCAAAAGTGTCAATTGATTTATTTCTGAAATTGCCACGATTAATACTATTATTTATTACTTTTCTTTTTTCTTTTTTGCCTATAACTAATCAAAAGTTATTTTCTTATATGTTTTTTTTATGAGTGTGTGTGCGTTGTTATTTTTCTGCGATGCATGCAGGAAGATTCCGGAACCATATCTCTATGATGGTGCACATTCTGTTATTTTCCATTTGATGGTGACAGTTGTAATTGCTTTCTTTTAACTCCCAGGTGTGTTTAGATAGAGACGTCGGGTTTCCTTTGAGTGTGTGTGTGTGTGTGTGTGTGTGTGTGTGTGCATTTCTGAATATTCGTAAAGTTTTGTGTACCTATCTTTGAATGTTCCACTAGAGGTGCAGATGTAGTTCTCTTCAGTTTGTAAACTAGTCTTTCATTGTGTCAGTCATTTTGATTGTGGCCATGCTGGAGCATTGCCTTAATGTTTTTAAGCAATTTCCTTGTAATGCACATATTGCTGTTGTGGCGCAATTGCATGAGTCTTTAGCGTTGTGTTGCATGCTTCTTGTTACGTTGATGTTTAATGGTATGTTTAAAGTGTTTCGCTTGGCTGCATGTGTCTTTCGTGATGTTCTGTTAAACAAAAATGCTTCTAAGAAATTATATGCTACTTTTGTCGCTATATATTCATGCGTGCGCGAGAGTGTATGTATGTATGTAGGTTTTTAATTATTTAATTTCGTCTTCTAAGGATGAAGCTGGTTTCTAACAAAGATACAGAGAGCCTTTGTTGGCATATCGATATCGAAAACATTGTCATGTTTTAAACTTGGGAAAAGTTTCGCATATTTTTATTGTTACACTTACATCTTCTCAGATAGTTTACTGTTGCTGTCGTGTTGTTTCCGTCGGTGGCGTTATTAATTTCAAGCATGATCGTGTTAGCGAAATGTATGTATGTAAGGTTGTGAATGGGCGCAGTTATAGCCACGTGGTTAAGAAGATTGTTATGCAATCAGGTGATATCTGGTTCAATTCCATGCGCCACTCATTGGGCAAGCGTCTTCTACTAAACCCTCAGGCCAATCAATGCTTTGTGAATGAACTGAGTTGATGGAAACTGTGCAGAAACCTATAATATACACGTACATATGTGTGTGTGTTGTATTTATGATTGTTGGTGAACGCTCGACACTGATGTTAGTAAAGTTTACGTGTTCGTAACATTAGCAATTCGGTAAAAAGAGTCGATATAATAAGTACCGAAATTTAAATAATTAGTGCCGAGATCGATTTTATTGATTTTATTGACTTAAACTCTTTATGGTTGTGCCCCAGCATGGGCGCAGTCCAATGAACGAAAGAAATGAAAACGTGTGTTTGTGCATTCGCGAGTGTGAATATAAGTAGATATATTTATATGTGTGTATATATTTCTCGATATCTATCTATCTATCTATCTATCTATCTATCTATCTATCTATCTATCTATCTATCTATCTATATCCATATATGCATACATACATACATACATATGTATATGTGTGTGTGTGAACGTATATATGTGTGTGTATATATGTACATATATGTATATATGTGTGTATATATGTATGTATATATACATATATACATACACGGACACACATACGTATATATATATATATATATATATATATATATATATATATATATATATATGTATGCACACGCACACAAATATACGCTTACACTTACACGGACATGCACATTCATACATACACACACATATATATACAATACGATGACGATAATTAACTCTCCTTCCTCCTCCTTTACCTCCCCCTCCTCTTCTAAACTAACCAATCACCGAGCTCTGCCCCACATCCTACTCAAGAAATGATCTATTACAGCAGACACTAACCCCTTCTTAGCGTCAGATTTTAATACCAACTTACCACGGCCAACCGTAATTTAATTTATGGTTCAATTTCGGTCCGTAATTTACAATGTGGAACTTTATGTCTTCGCCGGCATGTTGGCATTATTGCACCGCCTTTACCGCCGCTCTTGAGGATCGTCTGCGCCGTCGCCATCATCGGTGAAATGATGGAGGAGGAGGGGTCATTAAAGCTACCTTATCAAACCTTCCTCTAATCTCTTCGTATTATGGTCGTTGTAATTTCGTTGAGAAAGAAAGAGAAAAAGAAGGAAGAAAGAGAAGGAAGGAAGAAAGGAAGAACGGAAGGAAATTAACCTAAGAAACATAAAGCTGGCCCTGCTACCGTGTAATCTTTTGTCTTTTACAAGATTGAATGGTGTTGGTAAATGTTAATTTATTGTTCCTTCATCAATAATGTAAGCATTTGTAGTTGTGACGTTTGCCAGACATTTCCAGTTAATCTTAATACTTGAACAAGTGGCTTGCTAAGCATCGTAGGGAGATAGATAGATAGATAGATAGATAGATAGATAGATAGATAAGAAGGTACGTTTATAGATAGATAGAGTGAAAGATAGGCCGATAGATAGATAGATAAGTAGGTATGTTGATAGATAGATAGATAGATAGATAGATATTGGGAGAGAGTGAGTGAGTGAGTGAGTGAAAGCTTGTGTAAATGGGAGTATAAGAACGTGAGAGAGAGTAAGAGCGTGAGTGAAAGAATGTGCGTGATTGATTGAATGAGTGAGTGAGAAGAAGAGAAAGAAAGACAGAGAAAAAGAGGAATACATGGAGTGAGGACAAACTTATATACTAAACATACGAAGTAAATCAGTATCTCAGTTATAAAATTGAGAAACTACTAATCAGTGGAGCAGTCAATAATTATCGGACTTAAGAGTTGAAATAATTTCATTTGAATATTGTCTCAATGAGTAAACCATCGAATCTCACTCAGATTCTCATCAGGAGTCAAATATATTCGTTATCCGGATGAGACCATTATTAAAATTCTCCCGATCAGAGGCTGAGATTGGAAACGGATGGTTCGTCCGTGTGTGTAAATAAAGAACTGTTTTTGTCTCAGTTGCCATTAAAACAGTCGAGTTCGGGATTTTATTAAATGTTTTCCACATCGAACTATAACCTCATATTTCGAATATATTACAAAATAAATTAATAAATAAACCCTCATCAACGCGAGACTAGCGTCTTGTAAACCACAAAACGTACTTCAGACAACGAAATTAATATATGAATTTCGATGCAAACTTCGAAGTAGTAAACTACATGACTCAGACTGTTACATCGGACACAAAAATACGACTGGTCCCCTCCCTTGTGAAGCTGTGAACAACGGTATTATGAACACACAAGTACAAACAGGCAGTTATGCTGCGGTGACGGGCAAAAGCCTGTCAGCGGAGCTACTGCAGATACGTGAATTGGAAGTCAAGGACAGGAACTTCAAGAAGTATAACACCTTATTGAAGGAGGAGAGCGGATGTCTAACGCTGACACCCTCGAAAGAAATGACAGAATACAGAAAGGAAAACCATCACAAATAGACCGTTGAATATAGCAACAAAGAAGGTGGGAACAGCAGCCGTAGAAGCGGTCGAGGAATGCTTAAAAGAGATGAAGGAGATAACCACGATCTACACCAGAGGATGAAAGTTCGGCACGGTGGAGGTACGCTTCGTAAATGGGAACGAAGCTAAGAAATACTCCACCGTAGCCTTGAAATCGGCGAATCGGCGGAGTGGGCACTGTTACCTACTTACTGTGGCAAACGTGCGTCCAGAGTAAGGATAGGGAGAGTGCCCCCGGAAATTGACGAAACATGGCTTGTGGCAGCCATCCTCTACAGAAGACGCGGAAGTCCTGAAAATGTCGAAAACTGCGGAGGTGGCCTGGTCGGGATATAGGCTAGAGGTAATGGGTTCAAATTCCCTCGAGTTCAAATACAAATTCCCCCGAGGTAGACTTTGCCTTTCATCCTTTCGGGGTCGATTAAATAAATACCAGTTACACACTGGGGTCGATGTAATCGACTTAATCCCTTTGTCTGTCCTTGTTTGTCCCCTCTACGTTTACCCGCCCCCCGTGGGCAATATAGAAATAAATGTATATAAGCAAACTATACCATTTTAATCTCGAACAACGCCGGGTATCTCTGCTAGGAACATATATATTCATAAAAGCACATACATACCCCCCTCTCTCTCTCCCTCTCTCCCTCATCCGCACGCGCATACACGCGCGCACGTGGTTTTTGTATCAAAAGTTGACAGTCTGCTCTGAGTTTCGCCCCTGGCTTAATTATTCGTGACTGCCTTGCATAGACTATCAACTTTTAGCATAACAAACACATCTATCCACTCCACGCAAGTGAGTTCTTGGTTAATTAAAATATTTGGAAGTAATTAATTAAAATATTTTGGACCACTACATTGAATTAGTAATCACTTTGTTTCTTTTTCCTGCATCAGATGTTCCAATCATTTTGGTTTATATAGCGATGTGAATAATCCGACTAAACGCTTTATAATATTTAGTTACATCAAGGTGGCGAGCAGGCAGAATCGTTAGCACACCGGGCAAAATGGTTAGCGGCATTTCGTTCGTCTCTACGTTCAAATTCCGCCACGGTCGGCTTAGCTTTTCATCCTTTTGGGGTCGATAAAATAAATCCCAGTTGAACACAGGGGTGGATGTAATAGATTTAACTCCTCCCATGAAATTGCTGGTCTTGTGCTAAAATTTGAAATTCGTATTTAGTTACATCACCATGTGTCCTAAGTTCAAATCTTGTCCACTGACATCCATCTATCCGCAGTTCACAAAACTGGTTGTGGTTTTCATTTAGCCCCAGGCCAACAAACTTGCGTTCAAAGGAATTCCAGTGATGAACATTCAGTTTTTCATTCAAAACAGACTGTATATATTTATGTATATATGTATATATGTATATGGTTATATATGCATATATATATATATATATATATATATATATATATATATATATATACA
>NC_068989.1:6012177-6014059 GCF_001194135.2 Octopus bimaculoides
ATACATACACATATGTATGTATGTATCTGTGAGTGTGTCAGTATAGAGAGAATGGGAGCGAGAGAGAGAGAGAGAGAGAAAGAGAGAGAGAGAAAGAGAGAGAGAGAGAGAGAGAGAGAGAGAGAGAGAGAGATACATACATGCATACAAAACACACACATGCATGCACACAAACATATATATTTCAGTACTGATAGTTACGGTTACATAAGCACACAAAACCCGCGTACTCAAATAGATGCACACACAAACAAACAAACAAGCAAACAAACAAACAAACACACATATGCGTACACAAGGCGCGTACGCACAAACGCGCACATACACACGCACGCGCACTCACATACACTGATGCACATATAGTGTGCGATGTGTATATACCGTATAGAGCAGATGTATAGCTACTCAAGTAGAAGGTGTGAAGATCGGTTATCTAATATGGTATATCTTATTTACCATAAGATGTTGACACACGTTGAAAACGATCAAAGTGATATTGCCGTTATATCTCTTACTAACTACCGTTATTGGTGCTGTTGTATTTCTGTATTCCTGTATTTCTGAACAGAGTTCATGACTGGGATTCTGCTATTTCTGTTATTGTTGTTGCTGTTTTGGTATTGTAACTGTTGATGTTGTTGTTGATGCCCGTCGTCACCATGGTGGCGTGTTGTAATCGGATGTATATATATATATATATTTTGTTTTTTGCTTTAGTGGTAGGGGTAATGTGTTTCTTGATTGACGACACACAGACATACACTAACATTTGATAAATATATTCGTATGACAGCAAATAATAACTTCATTTCTCTACCTTCATCTGCTTTTGGGCATACATGCATATAAACACATACAGGCATGCATATATAAATGCATCCGTACACACATGCATCTATCTACCTACCGATCTATCTATCAGTCTATCTATCTATGCATATATGTATGTGTGTGTGTGTGTGTGTATATATATATATATATATATATATATATATATATATATACATATATATGGTCACATAGATTTATGTCTGTCTCACACACACACACACACACGTGTATGTGCGCTTGAGTGTATGTATAAATGTGAAGGTGTATACATGTATGTATGCATGCATTTTATGTACATATGCACACATATATCTGCCTCCATGTATGTATGCATGTATGTATGTATATACCTACCTATCTTTTCATCCATCCGTCTCTCTCTCTCTCTCTCTCTCTCTCTCTATATATATATATATATATATATATATATATATATATATATATCTTTCTATCTTTCTATCTATCTATCTATCTATCTATCTGTCTGTCTGTCTGTCTGTCTGTTTATATATATATATGCGTGTTTGTGAATGTGTATGCGCACGTGTGTGTGTGTTTGAATTTGTTAGTGTTTGTGTATATGCGTGTTTCTGTGTGGGTATGTAATATATGTATACACACACATATACAAAAACACCTCATACGTATACATTTATGTGTGCGTGTGTATGATAAACAGACATACAAGAACCTAACAAGTTACATCTTCATTCGTTTAATCGCGACATTTATTTGCAGAGAAGGTTGTCTACTGTACGGATAATTAGAAATCAATTTGGACAACAACCAATGTCTACTAGAAACAAACAAGCAGCAAGAATCAATCTCAAATCTACCCATATAAAGAAAATACCTGTATATTTACGTTGCTGTAAACCTTCAGGTGTATATATAGATTTATGTATAGGATGGTGGGGTGGGGGTATCATGGTATCAAGATAACGACCAGACTATTGGTTGATGCTAAACATCGGTGATCAAAATACGCATCGCATTGTTTTAGATTTCGAATGATGTCTCCCTGCTAGCTAGGCAGGCAAGCCAATATATA
>NC_068989.1:6014201-6015958 GCF_001194135.2 Octopus bimaculoides
TATATATATATATATATATATATATATGTGTGTGTGTGTGTGTGTATGTATATATATATATGTGTGTGTGTGTGTGTGTGTGTGTGTGTTTATATCTATATGTTTGTGTGTGTATGATAGAAAACAAAACAAGTGTCGAGTGCTTTACATAATATTTAGTTAGATCATCTTACGCACGTTTCATTAAGAATTAATATATATATCTTGCAATTTTATTACATTGTCATATCTTCAGAGATTACGTAACACTCATTTTTAATTTTTGATATTCATACTGGACAGGCGACAGCGTTGTCGTATCAGCTACTACGACAACTGTATTAAATTATGTCAAAGAATTAGCTTTTATAATCATTAGTAAGCGGAAGAGTATCTAACCATAAAGATAAAAGATAGTTTGTGTTGCTATATGTCTCTCAGGAGATCTGAAGTCAAGGCTGTCGGCTTATAGAAAAAGCAGCATAATATGCCTAAGATTTATCATTTTGATGCCTGTTTGTTTCTTAACGCATGTAGACATGTACGTATGATTACACAGTAAGGAATACTTGCAAAGCTAAGCACGCACACAAATGTACTCGTGAATACTATTTTATATACGTGTATATATACACACACATACATACCCATATGTATACACAAACACACACACATGTGGTGGGTGTCTACTCTTTATGCAAAGTCTGACCACCTCTTGTACCTACATCTTAGATCCATCCGTCTAATGTTTTGAAAAGGCACCCACATAAATTGCATTTCCGATTTGAACCACCATACACGACGGGTTTTTTTCAGTTTCCGTCTACCAGATTCGCTCACTGTAGAGGCACGTAGCTTAGTGGTTAGGGTGTTGAACTCATGATTGTGAGATTGTGGTTTCGATTCCTGGACTGGGCAATGTATTCTGTTCTTGAGCAAAACACTTCATTTCACATTGCTGTGGAGGTGCATGGCTTAGTAGTTAGAGTGTTGGACTCGTGTCTGTAAGATTGTGGTTTCAATTCCTGGACCGGGCGATGCGTTGTGTTCTTGAGCAAAACCCTTCATTTCACGTTGCTCCAGTCCACACTCAGCCGGCAAAAATGAGTAACCCTGCAACAGACCGGGGTCCCGTCCTTCTGTGGAGTATATATATATATATGTACGCCATGCAAACCGGGAAATCGGCCATTATGAGTCGGTATGACTCGAGAAAAAATGAAACAGAACAAATCCGCTTTTAAGTCTTTCGTCAGCCCGTAACTACAATAGAAGTGCCGTACAGTGGGAGTGGACCGACGACAACATAGTTTGAAAGCAAGCTTCTTAACCACACAGCCACGCCTGCGCCTGTGATTATTTTGATAACTTTTATAGAGCGAAGATTGTTCAGCTCAGTATATCGCAAATATGTGACCCTGTATTATGTATAAATGGTATATAACGCCCTTCTGAAGTATTTTCTCTTCTCTTCTGCGATATTGTATGTTATAAACACGTGTGTATGTGTAAGCGTATAAGTGAGGGTAGTTAAGGAGATATAAAATATGATGATGTATATTAATTAACTAGGTACATTTACGTATAGCTATGTTTATTGAATATATTTAGGATTTAGGATTTAGTTTTCTGTAATCTAATATGTATGTATAGATATATAGCAATATATAATATATATGTATATATATATATATATATATATATGTGTGTGTGTGTGTGTGTGTATATATATGTGTGTGTGTGTGTGTGTATATATATGTGTGTGTGTGTGTGTGTAT
>NC_068989.1:6020968-6025913 GCF_001194135.2 Octopus bimaculoides
AAACGTTGCAGCAAATATCAGAGCTGGCTCTAATTTCTATAGCATATCTGTAGAACTAACCTTAACAAAATAATGTTAAGAGCACTGCTAAAACAATAGAACGTGGTATTGACTTATAAAAACATTTAATATACTTTATAGTATGTAGGTGCAGTTACCTCTCTTGACAGAAGGTTTAAACAAGCTCACGCTAGATGGCGCAAGCAGCAGTGAGATTCTGACACGAGGCCTTGCGACTTCCTCTTTTGGCCTTCTTACAACACACGCCAGCTAGCAGACCTGAGGTAGTACACGGAAGATGAACATGGACACCATTCATCAAACTCTTTCCTTTATTGTTCAATTGTATATGTTTGAGACCTCAAGTAAAGGTATTTAAAGTTACAGCCTTGTTATATGAAATCATTGTACCGTGTTCCTTTATCAAATGATATTTCAGCCTTCTGAACAGAGACCTCATTAGATGGTTTCAATACCATTTTTGATGATGTTCTCAGGTTGTGAAGCCATCTAAAAGTATATTGTGGTTGCATAACGAAATACCACGTACTTAGAAATCATTAGTAAAACAATTATTTCCCAGGCTTAGTAAACATCGGACTACATTTCCCAATGTGTCTTCAAGTAAAGAAGGAAAATATTAGAAAATAATGTTATACATCACTAGTTGAACTCTGACTTTGTAAATACTTGCAATGGTCATGTCTGAATTGCCTTTGCGGAAAGGAAACGGACGAGTTTTAAAAGCTACAGAGGTTTTGGTGAGGTCCTAACTGTGAGAGTTTACAACGTGCACATACCTTCTGTATTTCTGTTGAATGGTCGCCGTTATTCCAAAAGCCGAAGCAAAAGAGGTGATGTAAAAATTGAATCTTTAAAAAATTCTTCTGAATCGGACGTTTAATCTCCAAAGTATTTTCGAAAAAAAAAAAAAAAAAAGAATAAGAAAAGAAAAAAACTGGTATACTGGAGGATTAAATTTTGGAAAGCAGTTTCCCCACCATTTATTGTAGAGTCGTAATCTCTGTTGTTGAAAACGTAAGAATACGAAGAACTTTTTGGAAGAAAATATAATTACGGATGGAATGGCTGTCAGACAAGTCTACCTGACCAAATTCAATTCACACAGCCTTGATCAATCTGAGAATAAAAGGAAACTTCTTTACCATAGGACTATGTTCCATTTCCTCTCTTTGGTACTCCGTCGGTTACGACGACGAGGTTTCCAGTTGATCCAGTCAACGGAACAACCTGCTCGTGAAATCAACGTGCAAGTGGCTGAGTACTCCACGGACACTTGTATCCTTAACGTAGATTTTAGGGAGATTCAGCACGAGACAGAATGTGACAATGCTGGCCCCTTTGAATTACATGTACAATTCAGTATTGCCAGCTGAGGGGACTGGAGCAACACCAAATAAAATGTCTTACTCAAGGACATAACGCATCGCCAGGAATCGAACTCACGACATTACGATTGTGAACCTAATACTCTAACCACTAAGCTACGCACCTTCACCATTTTATTTCTTCTATTTCAAAGGAGACATTTCTATCCTAAAGCAACTAAAAAGCTATCACGTTCTGCCGCCATATCTTTTAAACATGAATCTGTAGATCTTCCTTTTCTTTGAAAAATTGAAATTTAGACAAACTTTTGTTTACTGTTTTCTCCGAATCTCCATCATCTCCTCCTATTCTTCCTCCTCCTATTCTTCCTCCTCCTCATCACCTTCATCATCGTCGCCATCATCAGTATCTTTCTCGTTATTGTCTTTGCCATAATTTTGTTTCAACATTTTCACGCAGAACAAATAAAATAATTTCGTAAAAATTGCCGGTGGTAAAATAACAGTTGTCAGATTTTATTGCATTTACATATACTAGGTCTTCTCTGAACACGATTGTGTTTCCGGCACTGATGGTTATAGAAGTGCGTAGACAAGTGATTCCCCATCAGCGGATCTTCGAAAAAGAGTTTTTATGAGTATCTTAGCGTTTATATACTTTCTGACGAATGATAATATACACGTATTCGGCTTATTCAGTTGGTAAGACAAAGAATGATCAATATATAAAATAAAGGGAATTTTGAGAAACTGATTATTAATATCAGCGATAAGGCTAACGGAAAATGTCTTAAGGGAATGTTCTGCCTGCGATATATAAATACAATATCGGTTCACATATGTATATAGAAAATGCTGTAAGCTGAAAATATTTGATTAATGGGATTAACCATTTGCAAATATACATTATTCTCATTAGATTAAATCCACTCTCGTACTGCATTTCCGAGATTTTTCTCCAAAATTCAATTAATTGATATTATTTCTTTGCTGTTTTGTCAGCTATTTGCAACACCACTGGTTTATTAATCACTATTTTTCTATACCAGTAGAAGCGAAATCTGTTTAAGTATGTGATTGACAGTGAATACTTGCAACCGATGACGCGCAACTGCGCAGAAATCACGCGATCTAGCAACTCCACTGCCACTACTGGGCGTTTTTCGTCCGCAACTGATACATTTTTGTGCCTTTTACCACTATACGCCCATACAAGACGCGTTCTCAAGACGAATACTGCAGTATCATGGCTTTCTACAGTATATCGATGTTAAGTAAAATATGCAGCTTACTATTCTAAACCAATACCGCTTCCGTCGCCAACAACAAATTTTTACTCTAGTGGGAGTTTTTGCCTACTAATTCCTTGGGTAATCTCATAAGCTCGAAGTGCTTCAACATGCACTCGATTACATATATGGTGGTCCCAACAGTATTTGTACCGCCTCTGAGGTATTTTTCCCTCGGTCATATTCCAAACTAAAGAGGGAATGAAAAGTGATAAGATTTCTAATGCTTCTTCTTTGGGAATTAATTAATTACAGATTCTTTGGTACCCATTAAAGCTTTGAGAATCTCTGGGGAGAGTATTACTGTTGGATGGCGCCAAAAGCATTGTAATCAACAATCGAATGTCCCACAGCATTAAGCCGAATGCATAAATGCATTAAGTGTGTATGTATATATATATATATATATATATTTATACAGAAGAAGAGTGAGAGATAAGTATGTCTGTATACACGTCTATGCTGAGACACTCGCACACACACAGAACACACGTGCTCATATATGACCCAGCATAGATAAGCATATATGCATAGGTACAATCAAACAATCACGCAGCCATATCTATCTATCTATCTATCTATCTATCTATCTATCTATTTGTCTGCCTGTCTGTCTGCCTGCCTGCCTGTCCCTCTACTCTCTGTATATATATATATATATGCATGCGTGCATGCAAGTATGTATATAACTATTTATAGTGTACATAAACTCAGACAGAACTAAACAGGCTTGTCTAATTTACATAGCAGAGCAAGCATTAGCAACATTACTTAATCAATTTACAGAAACATTACGCAGTGATACGTTATGTAGAAACGGAGAGGAATGATTACACGATCTCTGATGAAGCATTAATAAATGTCAAAACTAGTCAAATTGACCTCTTTTTTCCAGACCACAGACAGTAAACATGATTTAATCATAGTTTGTGGTTTTCACAGCGCAGCTAAATGTGTGTTTGCTAAAAACACACGCACGTAATTTTTCTTATATTATTGTTTATCTTAACACTGTGAAGTATTTCAATGAATTTATTCATCCAGGTTCACTTCGCTTACATTGTTATATAAATCATTATTATAATTTCTGCGAAAATTATGTGTGTGTAACAAATTCCAGTTTAGTTCGCAATCCCACCCTTTCTCTGGCTCTCTTCTTATCTTTGTATGTTTTCTTCTGCTTTTTAATCGTTTGAATTCTTTCTCTGGGGAAGGAGTTGGTTTTCTATCAAAGATGCAAAGTTCCATCGGTAAAATGCAGATAACGTAAACACTGTCAGATTCTAAACTTGAGAAAAGTTTTGCATATTTTTACTGCTCCACTTACGATTCTAATTGTACAAGTTAGTTGGTTGCTTTCTGTATGTACGTACGCATATATTTCTCAACATGGTCGTTAAAGATATTAAAGCTGCCACTTTCGAAACTAAAAAATTCTGTCTTTTAAAAGAATATGTTTATTAGAAAATAGGAAAAAAATGGAGAACCTCTGCTCTTCAACTTTTTTGAAGAAACCTGCGTTTTTCTCTGTTTGATTCGAATAGGTTACTTTCTTTAAGGTATCTCAATTAAGAAAATGTAAAATTTACTAAAAATATTTCTTTATTGCCCACGGGGCGGGGGCTAAACATAGAGGGTACAAACAAGGACAGACAAGGGGATTAAGTCGATCACATCGATCCCAGTGATTAACTGGTACTTAATTTATCGACCCCGAAAGGATGAAAGACAAAGTCAACCTCGGCGGAATTTGAACTCAGAACGTAACGGCAGAGGAAATACCGCTAAGCATTTCGCCCGGCGTGCTAACGGTTCTGCCAGCTACACTGACCTTGTTTGATTATCATTTCTTTTTTCTAGTTTATTGTATATCAGGTTGTCTTCAGAAACAGTTAAAAACCAATAAGTGTTTTGATCTCTTAAATGTTTCTCGTAATTCAATTTTGCTTCACCTACTTTTACTTAATCCGTTCTTGAATATGTATACATCGTGGCCCTCCGTCGGTTACGACGACGAGGTTTCCGGTTGATCCGATCAACGGAACAGCCTGCTCGTGAAATTAACGTGCAAGTGGCTGAGTACTCCACAGACACGTGTACCCTTAACGTAGTTCTCGGAGAGATTCAGCGTGACACAAAATGTGACAAGGCTGGCCCCTTTGAAATACAGGTACAACAGAAACAAGAAGAAAGAGTAAGAGAAAGTTGTGTTGAAAGAGCACAGCAGGGTTTACCTCCTCCCCCCTACCAGAGCTTCGTGGAGCTTTAGGAGTTTTCACTCAATAAACACTCACAACTCCCGGTCTG
>NC_068989.1:6026261-6027449 GCF_001194135.2 Octopus bimaculoides
TGAGACTGAACTCTGAATCATGCGGTTGGGAAGCCAGCTTCTTACCCTCACAGCTCCATGCTCTCTTATTACTCGCTCTTATCCACAGAGAGTATAGTAACAGACATCCATTTATAAATAATAAATGCGCCCTTTTAAAGCCTAGCCAGGTTCATGGGCCCGGTTTCCCGGTTTCAATGGCGTATGCGTTCCCCAGCTGGACGGGACGCCAGTCCATCACAGCGTTACTCATTTTTGCCAGCAGAGTGGACTGGAGCAACGTGAAATGAAGTGTTTTGGTCAATAACACAACGCGTCGCCCGGTCCGGGAATCGAAACCACAATCTTATGATCATGGTGCTGACACCCTAACCACTAGGCCACGCGCCTCCAACAAACATCTATTTACAGTACGGACAAATTCGGAGAAAGGCAATCCTAATTTGCATAAAAGTGCAAATTTGGTTTATATGATATATGCATATTAAGTTTGCATATTTGTAAGATAATTACATTATCTTTGTATAAACTCTAGGCGGAGATGTGTATGTGCACGCGCGCACGCACGCACGCACACACACACACACGCGCACACACATATATATGTGTGTGTATTGGTACCTGTATTTGTGTATGTGTGTGTGTGCGTGTGTATGTATTGCTACGTGTGTATATATATATATATATATATATATATATATATATATATGGGTGTATGCATACAAGCGTGACTACAGGATTGCTTCTGTACGTGTCTATATGTGTTCGTGTATGTGTGTGTATGTATGTATTGGTATGTGCGTGTGTGTATGCGGATGTGCGTTTGCGCGCAAGCGTGACTACATAGATACGTCTGTACGTGTGTATATATGTATGTAAGTATCTATGTATATGTTTCTGTATAAACCTGTGTGTGTGTCTATGTATTGATATGTGTGTGTGCGTGTGTGTGTGTGTACAAAGGTGACTGTAGGGGTGCGTCTGTGTGCCTGTATGTCTGTTCGGGCGTGTGCGCGCGTGTGTAACCCCCATCTGCACTCATGCTTCACCGACAACAAGCTGTCGGTCTGTTTTAATAATCTGTGCAACAACGAAACTACTCGTATATCAAAGATGCTCCTAATTCATCACCATGGTAACTGCCTCGACTGTGCTAAGTTATGTCATTACGTAATCAGCAGTTTCTTTTATGTACATCCCTTCCACACC
>NC_068989.1:6027620-6030338 GCF_001194135.2 Octopus bimaculoides
CACCACCACCACCACCACCACCGCTGCCGCCACCACCACCACCACCACCACCAGCACCACCACCGCTGCCGCCACCATCGCATATATCACGTACGCTCTACGTTGTTTACTGTACGCTCGTTTACATCTGTCTTACAAGCGACATTTCACACTTAGAGGGCAATAAGGATATCGAATTGGGGGAGACGGTTAAAGCGTTGAACTAAACGCTCATCTTTGCCGTGTTCGGTTTCAAATGATCTGAGTTCAAATGCTGCCAAGGACGCTCTTTCGATTCAGAGATCGGATGCTGAAGGATTTCAGCTTGGATCCAAAGTCATTAAGTCTTTTCAAGTGTTGACACAAGAACAACAATTCTAGGAGAGACCCCAGTACTCAACCGCGTTAAATGAATCAGTGATAAATGAATAATATAGCATATGGAAAAATCGGTTTCATTTTGAGACCCTCAGGTTGTCCTGAGCATTGTGGATCTTTGCTGTCTAAAAGCCTTTGACTGATCACCAATCCGTGTTATTACAGATCGAATCGCGATAAGCGTGACATGATTAACCACTGTGTTATTCGGAGCAGTGATGAACGAATCCGCGATAAATGAGGATAGATGTACTTATTTAAGCATTGTTTTAGATCGAGTACTCAACAGTTTGCTACCTCGACGAAATTTGAGCTCAGAGCGTAAAGAGTCGGTAGGATTGCCGCTAAACCCGAACTCAGTACATGGACAGTGTGTTCGTAAAATCCTTACAGCCATCGACAATTTACTTTGCATAATTTATTCTTCCTAAGAAGGCGGAGAGCTGGCAGAAACGTTAGCACGCCGGGCGAAATACTTAATGGGATTTCGTCTGTCTTTACATTCTGAGTTCAAATTCCGCCGAGGTCAACTTTGCCTTTTATCTTTTCGGAGTCGGTAAAATAAGTATCAGTGAAACACAATGGGGTCGAAGTAATCGACTAGTCCCCTCCCCTCAAATTTCAGGCTTTGTGCTTTTAATAGAAAGTATTATTAAGGCACTGAGGTAGCAGAATCGTTAGCCCGCCAGGTAAAATGCATAGCGGCATTCCATCCCATCTTTACGTTCCAAGTTCAAATTCTGCTGAGGTCGTCCTTGCCTTTCATCTTTTGGGGGTCGATAAAATAAGCACCAGTTGAGCATTGGGGTCAACGTAATCGACTCAGCCCGTCCCAGAAATTTCTGGCCTTGTGCCAAATTTGATAATCTGGTGAAATCCAGTCTGTTCAGACGATTCCATTCTTCTTTATACCATGCTCACGAAGGAGGAAGTTGAACTCAGCAATACGAGGCGAGAAACGATTGATTTTACTGTGCTGCTTCAAATAACGGCACAGACTAGTTCCCCAGTGTGCCACCTAATCGTACTCTTTAACGTTGAGTCTCGTGAGTACAAGAACAAGGTGGCGTCAGCATAGACGGAAACAACGCAAAAAAGAAATTTTAATGAAGAGAACTAAATGAGTTCTTAGTTATAGCGTTTTTTTTCAAGAAAACCATTGAACATTGTTAGTAAAAATAATGTCCTCCATAACGTGAGAAACTATTTTCAACTCAAAACACAAATTCTGACTAAAACAGAAAGAAACTGAAGTTAGTGTTTGTGTTTAGAAAAGAATACGTAATTAAGACAAAAGAAAAATATTGAAATAAGACAAAATATTTGTTGTCAGAAGTTTGGAGCGGAAAGAAGCATCCCATGAGATTATTTTCTTAAAGTACGATGTGTTTGTTTTTTAATATTGAATCTTTGTGGCGAGTTGGCGGGTTCGTTAGCGCACCGTGGAAATTGTTTAGCAGTATTTAGACCGCCGTCTTTATGTTCTGGGTTCAAAATCCGCTGAGGTCGACTTTGCCTTTTATCCTTTCGGGGTCGATAGAATAATTTTCCAGTCGAGCACCAAGGTCGATCTAACCGACTTATCCCATCTCCCGAAATTGCTGGCCTAGTGCAAAAATTAGAAACCAATATTAAGTCTTTGTGTACTAAAACTAAAAGATATCTGAGAAGACATTTTATACAAGAATTGGATGGGTGTAGAAGATTTATATAGCGAATTTGAACTCTGCGTGAGAAAATTGTGAAATAAAAAAATGGACGACACCCTAATCTTAATTCAAACACTTAAACATTGCTTTTGCCACGTTTAAAACAAAGAAATAGTTCATTGAATTCTATACTGTTGTCTCATCTAACAAATGCGTTCCACAAGTACCACGGTTAAACGGGACGATTCTCCCAAATTACACTCGAACCTTGGAAGCTAGACGTTGTCTGTTTTAATCTTGAAATTATATTTTGCGCTCAGTATATCCAAGAATGTGGAGGCGCAGCGGACTCACGGTCATAGGATCGCGGTTTCGATTCCCAGACCGGGCGTTGTGAGTGTTTATTGAGCGAAAACACCTAAAGCTCCACGAGGCTCCGGCAGGGGATGGTGGCGAACCCTGCTGTACTCTTTCACTACAACTTTCTCTCACTCTTACTTCCTGTTTCTGTTGTGCCTGTAATTCAAAGGGTCAGCCTTGTTACACTCTGTGTCACGCTGAATATCCCCGAGAACTACATTGAGGGTACACGTGTGTGCGGAGTGCTCAGCCACTTGCACGTTAATTTCACGAGCAGGCTGTTCCGTTGATCGGATCAACTGAAACCCTCGACGTCGTAAGCGACGGAGTGCCAACAACAACATATCCAAGA
>NC_068989.1:6031695-6052802 GCF_001194135.2 Octopus bimaculoides
TATAGTACCATTTGAGCGTGATCGTTACCAGCGTCGCCTTCCTGGCACTTGTGCCGGTGGCACGTGAAAAAACATTCGAGCGAGATCGTTGCCAGTGCTGCTGGACTGGCTCCTGTGCAGGTGACACGTAAAAGCACCCAATACACTCTTTGAGTGGTTGGCGTTAGGAAGGGCATCCAGCTGTAGAAACTGCCAAATCAGATTGGAGCCTGGTGCAGCCATCTGGTTCGCCAGTCCTCAGTCAAATCGTCCAACCCATGCCAGCATGGAAAGTGGACGTTAAACGATGATGATGATGATGATGATATATTGAAGTATTAATTCGAAAGAGACAGGTTCCAAGGTCAATAATATTCCTCATCAAAGCCGACAGATATCTAAACATAGAGGGCATGTATAAGCCATTATTGAGCATGCGAATAGAAAGAGTCTCACGGCCATTTCCGGAAATGTGCGAAGAAGTGTGTAGGTAAGACCTTTTGAACTTCGGTAATCCACGTTTCCTTCATCAAAGAATATGTACAGATTTGGAAATTTTAAACAAAATCATGATGTTATTCGTGGGATTGTAAAAATATGTTTAAGAATATACAGTAATTCTAAACAAATCCGTACATATTCTTTGTTGAAGGAAATTTAGGTTTCGTAAGTTCAAGAGATTTACCCGACACACTTCTTCGTACGTTTCCGGAAACGGCCAAAAAACTCTTTCTATTTACTGAATTCATTTGAGGACTTCCCATTTGGATTATTGTGAACTGTTATTTCATCAGCTTGGACTTCTTAATTTATCTGTAAGTATTTATGAAATTACTTATCCGACTTTGATTTGAATTACACTATTAATTATATGTATCTGTTTCTGTATGTTATGTGTTCGCATGCTCATAATGGCTTATATATGCTCTCTGTGTTTAGATATCTGTCGGCTTTGACGAGGAATATTATTGACCTTGGAACTTGTCTCTTTCAAATTAATACTTTAATCGCTCAATAAATCGAGCCCAACGCTGTTGTTTGTTGAAAAGGGTTCACCTCTATAATTTTTCATTACCTATATATATATATATATATATATATATATATATATATATATATATATATATATACAGGGTGTCCACAAAGTCTGGGTACACGGAGTGGATAAAATCTTAACATAAACAATTAAATATAAGAAATAATAATTTCTTAAAGTATGTGGTAATCGGCATGTACCCAGACTTTGTGGACACCCTGTATATATAACGGATTTCTGTATACGAACATAACCTATCTCGGAGCCCTATTCGTTAATCAACTTGTTCATTACTTAATAGAAATACGTAACAGAAAGGGGTAATTCGTTCCAAACGACACCTCAACTTTCCACAAATGTATGAAAGGATGTTTAATTTGTCCATATATCAACATCCTACACATAATTATATACGTAAGGGTGTGTGCGCGCGTTTTCTCATTATTTTGCCCCCGTCACAATCCATGGTTATGATTTTAACAATTAATGAGAAATATTATTTTCTATATAAAGTATGAAAATGTGAAAGCTCCATGAAATGCGTACCTGGACGTTAACGAACTGTTTATACATGCACTCCCGGCCACTTATACGCGTGTGTAGTCTACTAGTGCTTTTGCTGTTCGATTTTAAGTTCGTTGGTCGAATATGATTTTCTTCTGAAAAACTGTTCGTTATACAATTTGTTCATTTAGCATACCGTTCGTTTATGCTACTTCTGCACTTATATGTTGTGTAAGCCACTCGTGTTTTGTTGTATGGAATTCAGTTCGCTAAACGAATGGGTTTTCTGTCTCTTGTCGGCGATCGTAATCTGTTCGTTGTTTGTTCATCAAATTTCAGCTCGTTTTGCGAGTTTAATTTTCTTCAGAGAAATCGTTCGTTATTCAATTTCTTTGTTTAGAGAACCCTTCGTGTGTGTGTGTGTGTGTGTTCTGAATTACGTGCACGTTTTTTATTGCTCACTGAATATCAGAGACTCTGTATGGGTGAATGGCTATGAAGTGAACTTCTCAGTCACGGAGTACTGGGTTCGATCCTGCTGTACAACATCTTGGACTATTGTTTTTTGAGGTTGTATGTGTTCCCTTCAAAATGTTCTGGATTCTACAGTTCTATGGTTATAGTGTTAACATGCAAAATAGTCTTTTATTGGTTTCACTCAATGGACTTCAGCTGTTCTAAGGTAGTGGCAGTCCGTCGGTTACGACGACGTGGGTTCTAGTCTGCTCGTGGAATTAACGTGCAAGTGGGTGAGTACTCCCCACACGCACACACGTGCCTTTAACGTAGTTCTCTGGGAGATTCAGCGTGACACTGAATGGGACAATGCTGGTCCCTTTGAATTCTATGTACGACTCATTTTTGCCAACTGAGTGAACTGGAGAAATATGGGAGCTAATGCAGTTTCGCACCTCTCCTCGAAAAATGCAATTAATCAGACAGTCGATCGGTTAGTCGGGCAAACGGTTTACTAGTTGACTGACATAAATGAAAGTGAAATAAAACCAGTGCCTGTGTCTATAAGTGTCATTATGACCCTCCCGAGATATACCAAAATGTTTCAACACACAAGTTCATATCAAGAATCTTGAAAGCCAAATACAAGAACGAGATATTATTAGTTAGTGGCTGTGTGGTAAGTAACTTGCTTACCAACCACATGGTTCCGGGTTCGGTCCCACTGCGTGGCACCTTGGGCAGGTGTCTTCTACTATAGCCTCGGGCCGACCAAAGCCTTGTGAGTGGATTTGGTAGACGGAAACTGAAAGAAGACTGTCGTATATATATATATATATATATATATATATATATATATATATATATATATATATATATGTATATATATTTGTGTATGTGTGTGTTTGTGTGTCTATGTCCCCCAACCATCGCTTGACAACCGATGCTGGTGTGTTTACATCCCCGTAACTTAGCGGTTCAGCATAAAGAGACCGATAGAATAAGCACTAGGCTTACAAAGAATAAGTCCTGCGGGTCGAATTTCTCGACTAAAGGCGGTGCTCCAGCATGGCCGCAGACAAATGACTGAAACAAGTAAAAGAGTATCATTTCCTTGGAATCACCATAATTTTCCTCCTGTTGTTTTTCATCATCATCAACAGAGTCGTCGTAACCATCAGCTTCCTCGTTGTCTTTTCACGTAGAACATATAAAATCATTGATCAACATCGCTTATGGCAAAATAACAGCAGCGAGTCTATTTAATATTTTTCTCTTCCTCCCAAGTTAAAATCTATGAATCGCCGTCAGTTTCACAACAAGACGACATCGGTTACTTCCCTTACATCTAACATCCAAATCACATCACCTACTGTTTATTTTTAAAGAAATCGTGTTTTCGTGATAGTGCTGTTGTCTTTTGCCGGACATCTGAGATAGGCTGAGCTAATAATAATAATAATTAATAATAATAATGATCCTTTCTACAGGAGGCACAAGGCCTCAAATTTGTGGGGAAGAGATTAGTCGATTACGTCGACCCCAACGTTTCACTGGTACTTAATTTATCGACCCCGAAAGGATGAAAGGCAAAGTTGACCTCGGCGGAATTTGAACTCAGAACATAAAATACTGCTAAGCATTTCACCCGGCCTACTAACGTCTCTTATTTCTTTACTGCCCACAAGGGGATACACACAGAGGGGACATAACCATGAACAGTCATAGTTGTGATGACAAATAAAAGATTGAGTTAAAAACCCCTTGGATGGATCAAGTTGAAAACTGTCTGCAGGACTTGAACCTACATTTATAAAAAATAATCTATATGCTATTTATAGATTTATTTGCTTCAAGTGCTACCATTAAAAACAATTTCTTTCATATTTCTCAAAGATTTTCAATTATTGTGACATAAATAACAAACAGTTCTCACTGGTAAGAACAAAGCTTCTGTCATGGATGAAGAAATTTGAAGAATTGTTTTGGTACAATGGTAGAACAGCTGTCATGTTTATGGGAGATGTGGGTCCAAGCCTTATGTCAGCCTTCAATTTTCTTTTTCGTCCACCAAGGGGTTTTTAACCCATTATTTATATGCTATTATTTATAGCATTATTAACCCATTTTAACCCATTGTCCTCATTTGAGGACAGTTGTATTTGGTTTGTTTACTGCAATAAAGGTTAACTGGACACTTCCGTATGTTTGTTATCCCTATTTTATATAACTATCTTAAAAATTTTGACATGGTTAACCTGGAAATTATCATTTTTAAATCTCACAACGCGAGATATTCAGCAACAGTAATAATCCAGAAATCATGATACACAGATATTGTTTTGAGCTGAGTGGGGGTGCTACATTCCCTTGTTCGAAAATATAAGGACACAGATCGTGTCGTATAGCCAGCTGGAGATGATGTCTCCTGGTGCTAAATTACAGCAACATTCATCCTAAACCATGACCTCCATGTTATGTTGGCAAACAATCTTTACTACAGGGTTAACCTGGGTTAAAATGGGCTAAGGCAGTGAGCTAGCAGAATCTTGAGGTTGACTCTACCTTCCATCCTTTTGGGGTCGATGAAATAAAGTACCAGTTGAACACTGGAGTTCGATGTAATCGACTTACCCCCTCCCTTGAAATTCCTGGCCTTGTACCAAAATTTGAAACCATTATAGCTTCATCTACTTCTAGTCCCACCACTAAAATCAATTTATTTTACATCTCTCAAATTTCTAACTTATCATATAAATGAAAGTAAGACAACCAACATTGATATTATAATACAAAGCAAAACAAACACAACTTTAAAAAATATTCATTTATTACAAACATTTGTTTTCGATCATTGAAAAAAATATATTGTTTTCTCAATAAAGATTGGAATTTTTAGAAAAATATAAACATTAAACCTTTTATCAAAGTGTTAAGATATCAGTGATGTAGAATGTTGATAAACACAAATACCTCAGTGAAGAAGCTTTGAAGAATTGATGACAAAAGGAAGTCATGTGATTTAGCAATTTCTTGGTTCTTTAACTGCCCACTGTTTCTGGGAAGATTGTGGCTTCCTCAGGCCACAATTCTCCTCTACATAATTCTCTTCTATAAACAGGGTCTTTCTGAAGGGGTATGTTTTGCATATTACTGACCTGATAGATCTCCCTAATTTTTCTATGACTTTTCTGTTCAACTTAGTATCCTTCAGGATTTTTCTAAATCTGTGGACTAGTTCCCTGTGTGGTGTGGCTTCTACAAACATCATCCCTTGAAACTTGTCGGCATTGTATCGCATGTTCTTTTTGTTCATTTTATCATAAATTCTTTGTATTTTATTCCATTGCTTATTATGGTACCTAGGTTGTGTTCCATTCGCATCTTCATTCACAATCTCCTCAAATTTCTTGCTAGCACCCACCCCTGTACAGTCGGATCCTATCTTTCTGGGTGTATCCCAAAAATTGCATGCGATGCATGAAGTCTTGTAAAAAATGAGACTGATTGATAAGTTTGTTAGCAGAGTAACTAACCCATTAGCTTACAAGAACAAAAAAGGACCTAACCAGTGCATGTGTCTATTATTACTGGCATAATGCCCCTCCCAAGGTTCATTAGTAAATTCTTCATTATTTTAGGAATTAATTGAAACAAAGACGGTGTATTTTGAAAGAAACATGGTAATATAAAGATTAATGAATTGGTGTTTTGTATTTGATTAAATATCCTGCAGCATTCTGAGAAGTAGCATTTTTTATATTTAGTTATGTCATGAGGATGGATTTTTCAGTGTTTAGCTTAGAAAGTTAGGATCTGGGCTATACTGGACCACAGCTGGTTACATTCTGAGCAACGGTTTCTGTTGTTTAGTTATGTTTCGTTGTGTTATCGCGAGACACCGACTGATGACCTACAAAAAACAAAGAAAGAAATATTCAGAAGAAAATAAGAATAAAAAAATCTGTTATTTTTCCCTCATGAAATTTTCTACAAATACCTTCCACATGGAGCAGTTTGAGCCTGTGGTATCCATTTAAACAACTAAATTTAATCAATAAAAATTGACCTTATTGTTTCAGAAGATGAGGAAAGGGAGAAATTCTGTAACTGTTCGGCATAAACACTTTTTAATATCTACATACAGGTGTGGCTGCATGGTTAGGAAGTTTACTTCTTGGCCATGTGGTCGTGGGTTCAGCCCCATTGTGCAGCACCTTTGGCAAGTGTCATCTACTATAGCCCCAGGTTGACCAATGTCTAGCGAGTGAATTTGGTAGACTGTAAGAAGCCCATTGTATATGTGTGTGTATGTATGTGTTTGTGTGTGCATGTATCTTTGTCTTGACATCATGTGATGATTGTAAATGAGCATCACTGTCATACAAGCAGTGTTGTTCATTCCCATTCTTCTGCAAAAAAACATATCTGGCCATGGGGAAATATTACCTTGCTTGGAAACAAATGAGGGTTGGTGACAGGTAGAGCATCCGGCCTTAACAAATTCCATCTGACCCATGCAGGCGTGGAAAAGTGGACATTAAATGATGATGATAGAGGTTTCACTTTTTTTATGACTGTTCAACTGACCTGTCGAGTATCTTCTGGTAGAATTATTCCGTCATTCCAAAGTCTGCTAGCAGCATACACAGCTGAAGATTGCTTCTCCAGTTTTCCCCTCATCTTCTTCTCGGCTTCTTCATCCATATTAACATCCTATAAAATTATTAGAACTTTACTATCAGCCATTTCATTTTATATATATGTATATATATATATATGTATATATATATATATATATGTATATATATATATTTCTGTTATATGACTATAAATTAGGAAAGCAACATGATAAAATCTTTGTAACAAGATTTGTTCTTTGTCTTCCTTGCACCCAAGGACCCAGTGCCACTGAACTGACTCCCGTGCAGGTAGCACATAGAATATTTTTGAATATAAAGGAATATTTCAGTAGAAAATACAAAAAGATGGTGTTGGTGATGATGATGATGAAGCAAAACAGAATGAGAAAGTCTACCTTGTCCGACATACCTGTTTCATAGCTTGCAGAATTTCTCCTACATCCATAGCACCAACTTTGGCATTTGGCCAGCAGAAGACAAAATTTGGGCCAACAGCACGACCTCCCTGTGGATAGACATTCAAAATAACAGGAGAAAATCAGAGATTAACAAGGATTCAATAGAGAGCAGAACTAGAAGTGTTATTGATACATTTGTTGCATCCCTAATGTTTTTGATGTTGAAATTAAAGTTTCCTTTTATCGTATGATTTATAGCGATCAGAATAGCTGGTCACAGTTGGATTGACTCTACATTGTTGCTCCATCTGCAAGAAATACTTTCAAATCAAATCAAGCCTACTAGCTTGCCAATCCTCAGTCAAACCATCTAACCCATGCCAGCATGGAAAACGGACGTTAAACGATGGTGATGATGATGACCTGGTCTTTGGGTACCTTTAGCAGAGTTCACATTGTTGCAAACATTTAGAACGAGTCTCTGGTTTGAGGATAACTTAGTCCTTCAGAAAAAAAACAAAGAAAGGAAGAGAGGTGTTGTATGTAGAAAGTTTAAAACAAACAAAAAAAGAAAACTAACCATTAAATAGTGGTCTTGGCCAAAAGCATTCCCGGTGATAATTGTGATTTTTGGAACAGTAGCACAGCTCACGGATGCCAACATCTGAGCATGGCTTTTGATCTTGCTGGACATGTACAGACCTGAGGTAGAAGGAGAGACGAAACAGGAAAAAATAGTGAGATGGAGGGGTATATGGAAGATGAAAAAGGCTGAAGGGAGTAAGAGAGGGAGGTGAAGAGTATAACATAGGGAGATGGTGAAAGATATTGGAGAAGAAATTAAGAGAAGCCAGAAATAACTAGAGAGAGATGAAAGGTAGAACTGTGTGAGGAAGAGAAAGGAAGATGTAAGGTTAGGGAAAGATTACAGTAAGATTGAGTGATGAGATTTGTATTATGAATGAGAAAGATGGAGAGAAAGAATTAGTTGAGACAAAGAGAAAGAAAATAGCAGATTCAGACAAGTGTACATAACAGTAAAGTGTGTGTGTGTGTACGTGTGAGAGAGAAAGAGAGGGAGAGAGAGAGAGAAACAACAGCTATAACAGTTCCTCTGCCACTCTAAAACTTATAGAATGGTTCTGAACAGGTTGAAAAATTATTTAATCCTCTATCATGCATTTGCTATTTTAATATAAGAGCAACCAGCTCTTGGTAGCCATGAACGACAGTTCAATATACAGAGCTGATGAAGCGCAATGACACAGAAATTCATGTCCTAAGGCCTGGTAATGTAATTGAAGGCCTAGTCGTGTGTTTATGTCTATAAAAAGAATTTCTTCTCTCAAGGCCACTTGTGCAGCATATTGCCTTTCTGTGTCCAAATGCACATGAACATTTTAAATACAACAGTCCATAACTACATTTAAAAAGACAAGAATAAGATGTGGGGCAGTTTTTGAGACTTACTGTATTCTCCTGAGGGTGGTGTTTGTCCTAATGATGTCAAGGATGAAGTGTTTTGCAGGAATACAAGTGGAATGTCTCTTTCACAGCACAACTGAACAAAATGACACCCTTTGGTTGCAGCAGTGTCTGATAATTCACCATTGCTGGCTATAATACCAACTAAATGACTGTAAAAGACAATTAAAAAAATACAATTGAAAGGAAAATTATAGTTGCTAATAAATTATAGAATTCTTTAGAATAAATGTACAGAAAAATAGGCATAAAGAGCTTGTTGATATTGCAAGATGGGAGCTAAATTTTGACTGAAAGTTATACATTAGACTCATTTTTTATTTACTTCTAAGCCCTTCACTTCCTAAGGAATATAGGCCATCATTGACTCTTCTTCACTGTTCTTGACTCTGGGCTGTCTTTTCGGGGTTCATCCCTCAGTATAAGGGACACCCATGTTGCTTTGAGAGAAAGCCTTCCTCTCCCAGGTTTTATTGGTTCTGAATTATCATTGATGCTTCTGTAACTTTGCTTTTTGGCTAAGTAGGTGTGTTGGCCCTATGCAAGCCCTGTTTGTAATTCCCTGTGGACCAGTGGACCCTGTAAGTTTCATAATCAGTTTTGGATGCCGGTAGCACAGGGCTTGAAATTTTTGAGCATTAAACTGCATATTATTATGCTCAGCCCTTCTATAAATTGAGTCCAACGCCTGCTGCAGATGATGCTTTTTTGGAGCTGGATTTTTTATGGAGAGCATGCCTTTGCTTACCCCCAACCTCAGTTCCTAGATATGAGTGGTCCCAAGACCAAGGCCTCTCCCATGATTTTTAAGAAATATGGTGGAAAACTAGCTCAGGAAAGCAGGGATGCTACTCCCTGAAACCCTTTTCAGAGACTCCCTACCTACAGTAGGTGTAATATTTGAAAGACACTCCAGTCATGATGACTAACTAAAGATATCTCAGAAAAATACAGGTGTTGCAGAAATATGATAGATTATCCTTTTGGTCCTAAAAAAGAGACCATGGGCGCTAATGGATTCAACTTGCATCTATTTTATTCATAAAGCACTATTTGGCCAAACTATGGAAAAGATATTTGCTTAATGTAGCATAGGGTGGGATCAAATCTGAAACCATGTAGTTGTAAAACATCTTAACCACAAAGCCATATATGGACACAAAAAAGAAAAAAGAATTAGAAAAGTCTTTTGTAGATGAAATTTTTATTTAGCACTCACCTGTTAATATGTGAAAAACCTGTTACCAGACCGGCACCATATCTTTTTTTGAATTCTTGGAATCGGCTGTCATCAGTGATTCTGGCTATGATCTGATAGAAAAAAAAAAATAGAAATAGAACCTGCCACTGCTCATTGACTTGCCAGCACTCCTCAAACTGTCCAACCCATGCCAGCACTGAAAGTGGACGTTAAATAATAACTATTTCTTTATTGCCCACAATGGGGCTAAACGTAGAGGGGACAAACAAGGACAGACAAAGGGATTAAGTCGATTACATCGACCCCAGTGCGTAACTGGTACTTAATTTATCGACCCCGAAAGGATGAAAGGCAAAGTCGATCTTGGCGGAATTTGAACTCAGAATGTAATGGCAGACGAAATACCACTAAGCATTTCGCCCAGCGTGCTGACACTTCTGCCAGCTCGCCGTTAAATGACAACGGCTGACTTACTTTATAAGGGTCCATCACTTGTTGGTTTTCTTCTGGTATCAACCCTAAGAGTTCTGACGGATCATAGTAAGGTGGTGGCGAAACGGAGGCGTTTTCACACGGGGCCAGGTTCAGGGTGGCCACAATTTCCCTCGTTATGCTGAATGCTTCGTCTTCAGTGTCTGCATAATGGTCACTACAACCGCTCATGCTGCCAAAATATTAAACGTCAATGATTTCAGACATTCTCTGAGAATAGGATGACCATGTCAGCTATCAGAAATTGAACATAATGGGGTCATCTGTAAGAATGTTAAACATTGCAAACCCATACATGCTAATTATGAATTGTGAACCCATCCATGTGAAACCATCCATGCTAATTATGAATTGTGAACCCATCCATGTGAACCCATCCATACCCTTATGCCAGTGGCACATAAAAACACCCACTACACTCTTGGATTGGTTGGCGTTAGGAAAGGCGTCCAGCTGTAGAAACTTTGCCAGATCAGATTGGGGCCTGGTACAGCCTTCTTGCTCGGCAGCCCTGTCAAATCGTTCAACACATGCCAGCATGGAAAGTGGACGTTAAACGACGATGATGATGATGATATATATATATAAAAATACTATATTCTTAAACAATATTTTTGGCAGTGACTTCAGAGTTTCGGCAAGTTAACTCGTCTTTGGACTGCAATCTGACAATGACCTAACTGACCTAAACTTCGAAGTCACTCTCAATAATATTCTTGTTTAAGTGTCTAAGAATAATAATCTTGCCTTTGATATCTTTTCCTTATCTTCCCAACTTACAGGAACATGAATATAAGAGAAGTTGTCCAGAAGATTGGACAGGGTCTATGGGTTGGTAAGTTAACGAGGAATTAAATCAGAAATCAGTTCCAATGTTTTGGATGTTCCTGACATAATAAAATCTTTACCTTGAATGTAGAGCTGCTCCACCTAACTCCTCAGCAGAGACAATTTCTCCAAGAGCTGCCTTCACTAAAGGAGGGCCTCCAAGGAAAATAGCACCGATTCTCTTAACAATGACCACCTCGTTGGACATAGTTGGCATGTATGCACCACCTGCAGTACAATGGCCAAGCACAACTGAAATCTGAAAGTAGGGGAAAAGAACAAATGACAAATTATACAAGTGACATCCCTACCACCACCACCACCACCGCCTCCTCCTCCTCTAGCTGCTAGATTCAATTCTTCTGCTATATTGTTTCTGACGTTCATTGAAATTTTGTTTATACTTCCTGCGCTGAAGAGTACATCGATATATAATTAATTAATTAATTTAATTTAATTTAATTCAATTCAATCATGAATTTGCTTTATTTTTACATCTCTGTACAAAACGATTGTCTGCATGAATTAAAATTCTCTTATATATTTTAACAACTTGTCTTCTCCATTTTAAACTAAATTGATGAGTTTTACGGGACTTCATTCCATAAATTCACCATATATTACATACAAGTACTACTTTCATATCTTCGCAAACTTACGCCTGTAAACTCCCAGCAAAATATGAAGAATCAGTATTAGAAATCGTTTTTAGAAACCTCCAAATTAAAGGACGAATCTATATTCAACCTTTCTACACCTATATATATTTGTATTATTTACCTGAGGTATATTCTGTGATGCCATGTTGGCAATATTATAAAAGACTCGACCACCTTGTTCTTTATCAGGGAATATTTCAGACTGAAAAATGTAAAAAGAGAAAAACAAGGAAAGAATTGAACATCTCCTAAAATAATAATGAGTGTAATGTTTTTATATATTTGTATATATTCTTCTCCTCTCCCCTTCACCATTCCCTCTCTCTCTCTCTCTTCCTCTTTGAGTCTCTCGTTGCTCACACGTGACCAACGACTATCCATCTTTCTTTCTTCCACTTTCTTCCTAAAGACAAGAGGTGCTTTTGCCTGTCTCTTCTCAAAGCTCGTTTTTCCAGTATTCACCATTTCACATCATCTTGGCTTAACAGCCCTCACCGTTTTTTTTTCCCCCTTTCTGTACCCTTTTTATATATAAACTACTACAATTTGCCATCATTTTTGATGGCACGGGGTCAGCTAGTTGAAAATCGAAACAAACGGTCAAAGCATCGTGACGCGTAATCACGGGGATGTGAGTTCGAGTCCACAGCTAGCCACCTACATTTTTCTCTGCAAAATAGGGATAGTTCATCCTGTTCAGGCTATATTATTAGCATTATTCTGCGATTGAGAATTTAAAAAATCACTTCTTTAACTTTCTAAGACATCTTAACGTTTCTAAAAGCAAACTTTGTTTGTTTATTTACATTTATCGTAATAATGACAAAAAAAAAAAAGAAAAAAACAAACTGTATTCAAACAATTCGATTATTATTTAAACAATACCACAGTATCACAGTATTGACCAATGGTCAATGACCAGGCCATCAGATGTTGTTATACACCGCTGGTCACGATGCACTTCCAATTGTCATGATTGCACCGTTTTTTTTTTTCCATCTTGACCCAAATTGCTTAATTAGATTGTCTTCCCATCATTTAAGCTTAATTAGATTGTCTTCTCATCATTTAAGTCCAGCAGATTTTAGAAGTTATTCGGCAACTCACCTGCAGTGGTAGAAAAGCACCACCAGAATCAACCAGGTAGATGCAAGGGAGACGATTCTGCAAGGCAATTTCCTGCAGTCTCAGCTGTTTCTTCACGCTAATAGGGAATATGCTGCCACCTTTGACTGTGGCATCGTTGGCCAACACTAAACATTCAATGCCATGGACACGACCAATGCCTGAAATTAAAGAGGATCCACTTTATCATCATCATCATCGTCATTATCGTCATCATCATTACCACCACCACCAACAACAACACCATCGTCGCTGTCGTCAAAGTTTAGTGCAACAACAGAGGCGAGAAAATAAGTGATGAAGGATGGCATCTATTATAACCATGCGCTGACCAATACCTGATGAGTGAATTTGACACACGAAAATTGTAGAGAGGCATCCAGCCATAGAAACCAAGACAAAACAGACAATTAAGAGTCTGGTGCAGGTCTCTGGCTTGCCAGTGCCTGTCAAATCATCCAACAAATGCCACCATGGAATACAAACATTAAATAATGGTGAGGATGACATAAGATTGAAAAAATGACAAAGAAAGGGGTAATTATGCAATGGGCTTCATTACTTTACAACTAACTGTTTCTACTATAAGGGGCATTGCACTCAGAGCATTACTTTAGAGCAGAAACAGCTGTAAGCTATTGGAGTTAATTTCATAATTTCTTGTCTCTCTGTCATTTATTTAATTTCTTATTCCTGCTCTGTGCTACACGGACGCTTTCTTCCAAAGCATTTGTGTATTTATTGAGTTTTAACACCATGTTATTAGTGACGCTATATCTAAACGAAATATTAGAATACATACATGTGAGGCGTGACTGTGTGGTAAGAAGCTTGCTTCCCAACCACATGGTTCTTAGTTCAGTCCCACTGCGTGGCCCCCTGGGCAACTGTCTTCTACTATATCCTCGGGCCGACCAAAGCATTGTACGTGGATTTGATGAACGGAAAATGAAAGAAGTCTGTCGTTATATTTAGGTATATATTTATGTGTGTGTGTGTGTGTCTTTGTGTCTGTGTTTGTTCCCCCCACCGTCGCTTGACGACCGATGTTGGTGTGTTTACGTCCCCGTAATTAGCGGTTCGGCAAAAGAGACCGATAGAGTAAGTATCAGTCTTACAAAGAATAAGTCATTGGGTCAATTTGTTCGACTAAAATGCAGTGCTCCAGCATGGCCGCAGTCAAATGCCTGAAACAAGTAAAAGAATGTATGTACACACACACACGGCATATGTTCTGCACGCAAACCGAGCAGACCAATCCAATTATCTCCCTTGCATGCTGTACTTTAACATCGGTCAAGAACCGAAGGCGTTTACGAAAGCGATGACATAATAATTATAAATTGCTTTGAAGAATTAAAAGTACTCGTGTGTACTTTTTTCCTTTTTTGGCCAGTTGTCTTGTATGGGACAGAAACTTGGATAATGGACAGAGTAATCGTAGGTCTTTTCAGTGAGCGTTGATCAGACGAAACAAACAAGCCTCTTTATAGCTGATCGATCTGCTAAAAATAGCAAGCATAACCTATCAACTTAAAAGTACAAATGAGAAATAACTACATATGACAGGATGGACATAACCGGAACGTCCTTTTTTTAAAAAAATTGCATATGGTCTATAGCCATCTCCTAGGTTAGATTTCCGACGGTCAATAACTGGGACACTGCCTGACAGTGTCTGTACGACTCGGAAAAAATACATACAGGGTATTATTGTTGGAAAACACCGGTTCTTCCAATTCCTCGCCAATATTTACATCTTTCCGTAAACATTACATTCATACAGGTACAAATGGTGTGTATATATATTGGTATATATGTGCATATGTAGGAGTGTGTATGCGAAGGTTTGTACTGCGGTTTCCGTCTACCAAATTCTATTTACAAAGCAATTATGGTACTTGCTGCCCTGCTGGGTCCTAATTGCTGAGTGAACTTGCTAATTGAAAGCAATTAAAGCATGTGACCGTAGGTCTATTTGTCAAAGACTAACATGGAGCTTAAATAGCAGTAACATGCAGTAAGAAAGTCAACGAGGAAACCACCACGCTGTTGCTTGATCTGCTAGAAATAACAGTCAAATCTCACTTAAATCTCATCCTGCCTTTTCAAATAGAATGGACATTAGACACTGATTAGACATAATTACATCTGGAAAAAATCATTAGAATGGTGTTCGTGTAGCTATTCCCAAACACAGCTCGTTGATCACATGTCTGCTTAACCAGAATTGACCTACACAGAGTAACAAGGATGACACACGTCCATACACATTTACAAAAAATATAAAACAAAAAGAAATTCGGTTTATTTCACCTGATAGAATTCCAGCTTGGGGTATACTTCCATATTCCATTCCCATCCCAGCTATCTGCAATAATTCAAAGAAGGAAGAATCGTCATCTAGTACTTGTTTAACTCTTTCTCTGGCCAAAAGTTTCCTGTGGAATTTGGTGTGTCTCTCGACAGAGCGGCTTCCACCTCCAGCCAGAGATTCGTTGAGCAAATGTTTATATTCGCTGACCAAACGTTCTGTTTGTTTTCTGTTCTTTTGGAAGACATCCTGGCCACGATCTATCGTAACGTTTTGAAGGCGTGGAAATACTTGAGACTTTGATCCTCTGCTCGTTACATCGGCATCTGACTGCTGGCATGTTATATTGCTGGTTTTAAAATTAGATGTAGTGTTAACTGATCGTTTAGAAAGTAAATGCTGGCGACTGACAGCTAGAAATTCACGATTCGTTTGAAATTGTAAGATGCATCGATTAATTTGATGGTGTTTTAAAAATGAGAACGACGGAAAAGCTTTCATAATCCTTAATAATTATTATCGAAATGTTTTAGGAACGGTTTTCTGCTTGAGAAGGGAGATAAATCTAGTGAATTCTATTTGTAAGTCTACAGATAAAACCTGACTGCAGTATTAATTGGCAAAAATAAATAGATAAACAGCATGAATTGTTTCTGTAAAGGTGACAAGGCTTTAGATTTGGGCCAGGGAGGACATTAGTCAGATGTATTTATCTTAGTACTTCTACTTTGTTTTTTGGCTACGAAAGAATGAAAGGCGAAGTGGCATACCTACACAAATGTGCACACGCCTCCCGACTTTGTTTCCTCATGCCTTTCAGAAAGATGGATATTTTTATAATGAAACTTTAGACGGTGTAAATTACGATTATATCGGAATCTAAGGGAACATTTATTTCTGTTTTTCCAAGGGTGGGGTGAGAAGTTTCAGAAAATTCACTCAAATCGGCTTTGTTTCCTCATCTCTTCCAGAAAATAGGTATTTTCTAATGAAATTTTCTCCAAATACGCTTTCAGAGTGTCTAAATTACAATTATATCAAAATTTAATTTGAAAATAAAAAAATAAAAAAATTGGTGGACTCGTACACATACATGCTGATATGCACCACAATTGTTTTTTGCAAATTTCAAGTTTTTTTTCGTAGATATACGTGATGTTGTGTGAGCCCACCAATTTCTAGTTTTTGTCATATTAAATTCCATTATAATCGCAATCTACACACTCTGGAAGATATTTTTAGTAAATTTCATAAAAATTTATGAATTTTTCTGGAAGTTATGAAGAAACAAAGGTAATTCGTGTAAATTTTCAGAAATTCCTCACCCCACGCTCGGAAAACATTTTTCATCTCAAATTCTAATATAATCGGATTGTGCACCATCTGAAGCGTATTTGTAGGAAATTTCATTTAGAAATATCTATTTTTCTGGAAATTATGAGGCAAGAGGGTGGCAGAACAGAGAGTAATGAAAGAGAAGCTGTAGTGGCAGGCAGAGTAATAGTGTGAGAGAGTAATTTATGTGAGTAATAGTGTGAGAGAGTGATTTATGTGAGTGATGTGTAACCTGAGGAAGTGAGTGATGACTAGCAGTACAAAAGGGTGATGTTTGGTGGTAAAAGAGAAAGTAGGTGGTGGGTAGTTGTAGGGAGAGTCAGTGTTAATGGAGGCGCAATGGCCCGGTGGTTAGGGCAGCGGACTTGTGGTCATAGGATCGCGGTTTCGATTCCCAGACCGGGCGTTGTGAGTGTTTATTGAGCGAAAAACACCTCAAAGCTCCACGAGGCTCCCGCAGGGGATGGCGGCGAACCCTGCTGTACTCTTTCACCACAACTTTCTCTCACTCTTACTTCCTGTTTTCTGTTGTGCCTGTAATTCAAAGGGTCAGCCTTGTCACACTCTGTGTCACGCTGCATATCCCCCGAGAACTACGTTAAGGGTACACGTGTCTGTGGAGTGCTCAGTCACTTGCACGTTAATTTCACAAGCAGCAGGCTGTTCCGTTGAACGGATCAACTGGAACCCTCGACGTCGGAAGCGACGGAGTGCCAACAACAACAACACACACAAGTCAATGTTAATGGAGAGTGATCGATGTTAAGTGACCTGGTGGAGAGGAAGGGAGATAAGCCATTAGCTAAGTGGTAGATGTTTTAGAACAGCCATTGTTGATTTGACACTAGACATTTTGTTTCTCTCTGTCCCTCTGTGAACAGCAAGCTATGTTTGTATCAGGCACATACCATTAGTAATTACTCAGGGTAGGCAGTTGGTGACCTTTATGTAGTAAGACACACAATTTCTTCTTACTGGTTGCATACCCATGACCTTTTGCACATTCCATCTGCTAATTATGAACATTACAATCATGACATAATTCTGAGGTTCCAGAAACAGATGTCGGGATAAAAATATCTGCATTCTCTCCTGAGTATTCCGTAACTTTTATGTTTCATGTAAATATATTTGCATTGTCTTCTGTTTTTGGAGTGACTTACCTTGCTTGATATATGGCTGAAATTTGGATCCCATGTGGTTCAATCCCGCTGTGCAACACCTTGGGCAAATGTCTTCTACTACAGCCTCAGGCTGACCAGAGCTTTGGAAGGCAGAAACTAGAAGACCATTGTGAGTACATGTGTGTATGAAATGCTCATGTCTTCAAACCAGAAATTGTGTAAGGACTAAATTTAAGTACCCTTAGTAATTGTCCCCATTTGTATGTTGCTGAGTTGAAAAGGTTTTCGCAATAGTAAAGAAAATAGCAGTTAGTGATTATAGATTGTTTTATGCACACTGAGCAGTGATCTAAAACAGTGACTTAACATAATACAGTTCTATATTTAAGAGATGAGGAATTATGTACATTATTTACATTTGACGGATATTTGTCTTCATCTTGTTTGTTGTTAACACAATGTTTTGGCTGATATACCCTCCAACCTTCATCAGGTGCCCACGGGCATATGGCGTAGTGGTTAAGAGTCCGGACTACTAACCTCAAGATTCCGAGTTCGATTCCAGGCAGTGACCTGAATAATATTAATAATAATAATAATATTGAAAAATACCTTAGGAATGAGAACCCAGGTTCGAAATTTCCCCAAGACACCTGATGAAGGCTGGAGGGTACATCAGCCGAAACTTTGTGTTAACAACAAACAAGATGAAGACAAATATTCATCAAATGTGAATAATGTAAATAGTGTCTTAACATATTTATCTTAACATGTTTCTGCAGATTAAGGGCAGCAAGCTGTCAGAATTGTTAGCATTCCAGGCTAAGTGACATTTTGTCCTTCTGCATGCACTGAGATCAAATTCCATTGAGGTCAATTTTGCTTTTCATCTTTTCGGAGTCAATAAAATACATGTCAGTTGAGAACAGGGATTCATAAAACTGACTCACTCCCTATTCCTGAAATTGCTGGCCTTGTGCCAAAATTTGAAACCCTTATGTTTCAGCAGATTAGGGTGGTGAGCTGGCAGAATTGTTAGCACAATGGATAAAGAAGTGCTCAACAGCATTTCATCTGTATGTTGTGAGTTCAAATTCCGTTAAGGCTGACTTTACCTTCCATCTTTTGTGGTCACCATCATCATCATCATTTAATATCCGTTGTCCATGCTGGCATGGGTTCGACGGTTTGAGGAGAGCTGGGGAGCTGTACCAGACCTCAGTGCGATTTGGCATGATTTCTATGGCTGGATGCCCTTCCTAATGCCAACCACTTTTACATGACACTGCACAAGTGCTTTTATGTGGCACCACACAGGCACTTTTACGTGGCGCTGCCCAGGCACTTTTATGTGGCACCGCACAGGGGCTTTCATGTGGCATTGTGCAGGCACTTTCATGTGGCACCGCACAGGCACATTTATCTGGCACCACACAGGCACTTTTATGTGGCACTACACAGATGCTTTTACGTGACACTTCCACAAGTGCTTTGAACCACCAAAAGAATCGGTCTTAACTCTTTGATAAAATAAATGTTAGTTGAGCCCTGGAATCGATGTAACCAACTCACTCGCTTCCACCTGAACTGCTGGCCTTGTGTAAAAATTCAAAAACGAACAAGTTCTGGAAGATTCAGATGTAAATATGCTAATCACTGTTGTGTTTGTCACAGGAGGAGAACAACTTCTCTTTAACAACAGACGTGTGTTCATAACACACTCAATTCATTAGTACAAGGAATTCTGGAGCATTCACTGTTTCAACATCATTGTAGATTAAAAAGCAAAAACAAAAGTAAATCTTGTTGACAACTTTTATTTATTTATTACAGTTTTTCATTACATAAAGATTTCATTACATAGAGAGATATTTATTACATGGAGAATGTTATTACACAAAGACTATCATTACATAGTCTTTCATTACATAAATACTTCATTACAGTGTTGTTTATTACAAAGTCTTCTTTATATTACAAGGAGAGAAAAAAAAAAACCAGAAGAGACAGCGAGAGAGTTTTATGACATAGTCTTTTTTTTTTTTATTGGTACAAGAACTTCTATTACGTGTAGTTGTTCGTTATATAGATTCTTGAAAAGAAAAATATAAACCAGAAGATTATTACATGAAAAGAAATATGAAAATGGAAATAAATAAGAAAAATATATAAAAAGAATTGCTAAATGAGTACACAAGTATGTTTGTCTGCATGTATGTGTTTTGGTGTGTGTATATGCGTATAAGGTTCTGTTTGTAGGTAAAGCAGTGTATGTATATATATATATATGTGTGTGTGTATATTTATATATATATATACACACACACACACAGGTAATAATGACCATGTATGAATAAATAAAATATTTTTACATATATCATGCATGTATATATGTATATATAAATACGTATGTGTGTGTGTGTGAATGTATTCATGCATGTGTGTTTGAGTGTATTCATGCATGTGTGTGTGTGTATTCATGCATGCGTGTGTGTGTGTGTAGGCATGTGTGTGTGTGTGTGTAGGCATGTGTGTGTATATATATATATATGTATGTATGTGTGTCTGTGTGCAAATATAGTTTTATTATACATACATGCAAATACATGTGTGTATACACACACATATGTGTGTGTTGTACATATACATACATATATATATATATATATATATAAAGGAAACCAACATAAAAAAATAGTGTTTCTCTATGTATGTATATATATATAAGAGTATATATATATATATATATATATCCATATATCTTTACTTGTCTATGTAAATGTGTATGTCTGCAGAAGTATGTCCGTGTGTGTGTGTATATGGTGTACATATATGTGTGTAGAAGCTACCTTTATTGGTGAGACTGGTAAATATTTGGCTCCTTAACAACTAAGATTTCTGAAAAAAATAAACTTTGACCATTCCTTTACACCCCCCTCCCCCACCCACACAATTATTCCTTATTAGATCGCTCTTTGTTTATCAGTTGTTGAATAACAAAAAAAACAAAAGAACCAAAATATTTTGCTTTATTTTTTTTTTCAATGATAAGATAATATACAAAAAAAAAAACACAGAAAAACAACCAAATTAGAAAGAAAATGTTCCAGTAAGTAAATATAGTTTAATTACTTTATTATTATTATTATTACTACTACTACTACTATTCTTCTTAACTCTGGGGAATGGGGAGTAACGGCTTTTTATTTTCACATTAAAATGCTGTGTTTTATCATTTTAATCAGCGTAGTTTATCTCACCTCTCAGATAATACTATACATACATGTATGTATGTACGTACATACATACATACAGACAGACCGTCATACAGACACACACACATATATATGCACATGTTGTATGTATGTATGCATACATTTATCCATATGTATATACACACGTATATATATATATATATATATACATAAGCATATATTTAAATGTATATATATATGTAATCACATGTGCATATATATATTCACATGTATGTATGTGTGTGTATATATATATATATATATATATATATAT
>NC_068989.1:6057941-6062538 GCF_001194135.2 Octopus bimaculoides
ATATATATTCATATATATATGTGTATATATATTCATATATATATGTGTATATATATATATATGTATATATATATTCATATATATATGTGTATATATATATATATGTATATATATATTCATATATATATGTGTATATATATATATATGTATATATATATTCATATATATATGTGTGTGTATATATATATATATACATATGTGTTTATATATCCACATATATATATGTATATACCTACATGCATGCAAACATGCACACATTCATTCATTAAAAAATACACATGCATAGCTCCATTAATTCACAGAATCCCTCACTGTCTGCCATGTGCTTCTCATTCTACATTGTCAACCTTTTTCTCTCAAATGATAAAAATGTCCTTTGAATACATTTCCTTATTTGTCTCTAGATATTCTTTGTAGATTAAACCATATTTGTTAAGCAATGCAATTAAGATTTGGAGGAAAGAAAAGTAAATCAATTCAATGTGATATCATTCCGATATCACTCCAGCACCAAATTCTACTAAAATAGTTTCAGACAGACAATTGCAATATTACAGTAATTTCATACAGTATACACACAGGAATGATCTAATCACACACACACACACACACACACACAGATATATATATATATATATATATATATATATACACATACACACATACATATATATAACCATATTTATCAGACTTTGAAGAGACTGGAGTTGGTGTACGTCGGCAAGACTTATACTGTGTGTATATATATATGCGTACATATATATATATATATATATATAGATATATGTATGTGTACATATATATATATATATATATAGATATCTGTATGTGTACATATATATATATGGATATGTGTATATATGTGTGTGTATGTATGTGTGTATATGTGTATGTGTGTGTGTATATATATATATATATATATATATACACTAAATATATATATAAATACACACACAAACATATATAAAATGCCATACATTTGTATGTAGGTGTATAAGTGCATATATATATATATATAGATAACGAGCTAAGATTTGCTGTATGAACATTATTGATCAGTTTGGAATTAAAATAATTAAGAAGTAAAAAAAAAAATTGTAAGAAACTCCTCAGTTGGCAGAGGTTCTTGATTCATCTGTGCTTGACAATTTTGTTTTAATTTATTTTGCATTCAGAAAATCATTTACAATTTATTTACTGATTAATATAATAATGAACACACACGCAAATACAAGCATGCACTCATACACACATGTGTTTTTGTATATGTGTATAGAAATAGAATAAGAAATGAAATAAAAAAAAAAAATGAAGAAAGCTCCTAAAAATGAAGAAATGAAAGTTCAAATAATCTTAATATTTGAGGATCAAAGGCCTGTCTTCAGAACGATAGTCTACAGATACACATTTCTTTGACTGTATCCTTCTGAAGATGGCCAGTTGTGCCCAAAATATAAAGGTTTTTAAACTTTGATTTCTGCATTGTTAGAAGCTTTCTTCATTTCTCATCTCATTTATTATTCTACTTATGTATGTATATTACATGTGTGTGTGTCTATGTAACTTTATCACCTAGTAACATATATATATATACTCAACTTGTATATATTCATATATGTATATATATTCACATATATATATACATACACACACATACAATTGTATATACTTACATGTATACACCTACATAAACACACATTTTATATTCAGATGCATAGTTACATGAAATTCTTGACTCAAGTAATTTATGTAACACATAAAACTATTGACTTTTGAGTCACTTGTGCAGCTAAATATAGAATGTATCTGCTTTTATGTATTGACTTCTGTTCCTCCTGCATCTTCCAACGAATTTATATATATATATACACACACACACACACACATATTTTCATTATAAATATATTCAGTACAGTGTGTTTATGAAGTTACACCAGACAGCAGAATATGGACAATTTCATTAAAACAACACATATACATATATTAGTTTCAAATTTTGGAGAGGGTTAAGTCCATTACATCGAACCCCCAGTGTTCAACTGGTACTTATTTTATCAGCCCCGCTAAAGGGATGAATGGCAAAGTCAACCTAGGCGGAATTTGAACTCAAAATATTAGGACAGACGAAATGTCGCAAAGCATTTGCCCAACTTGTTAATGATTCTGTGAGTTCACCGTCTTAACACATCTACATACATTACAGACACAGACACACATATACAATACAAAAAACATGCACACATATATATATATATATATATATCAAAGCCAAATAAAATAAAATAATCCAGATTCGCAAAAGAAGTCAGCAATGGAATCGGTGCATAGCTGATAGGAATCTTTGATTTATTAATATAATTCATTAATAAAAAAATTTTATCTAAAAAAAAAAAAAAAACAATTTAAAAAAAATTTTTTAATTTCATTGTTTTTTTCATTTTTTTTCGTCATTTTTATATCTTTCGATTTAATCTTTCATAAATATAGCTCACTTTAAATTGTTCTAGAATATTCAGGTGACCGTTCTTTAATCTTTCATTTATATTTAATCATATTTTTTCTTTTTTTAGATTATGTTGGTGGTGGGTGTTGTTATTTTTTAATTTTTTTTTTAAATATTTACCTGTTGTCTTTCCATACAACAGAAACTATACTATATAAGATGAAATATATATATCCATGTATATATATCCATGTATATATATCCATGTATATATATCCATGTATATATATCCATGTATATATATGCAAGCTGACTGATGTCTGATGTAATGTGGTATTGTTTTTTTTTTAATTTTTTTAATTGACTTCAAAGGATGATCAAATTTGTAGCGTGTAAAATAATTGTGCCCTTTAAGAACACTGCCAAACATTCTGTCCAACATCAGCTTGCTCTACCAAGTCGACTTTCAGGTCGGTTCCCAGTGTGAAGTCAGTGAGGCAGCCATGGAAACCAGTTGTGAATCTCCGTCTTGTATGGTGTACAATATCAGGCATCCCTCCTGTAGGAAAAAAAAGAAAAAAAGAAATATGGACAGATTAGTTGTGGTTGGGAATGTGGTGGGGTGCTAGGTGAAGAGAGATAACGATTTTTCATACTGGGGTCGATCTAATCGACTGCCTCCCCTCCCAATTTCGGGCCTTGTGCCTAGAGTAGAAAAGAATATACCGTGCTTGAGAATACGTGTCGAGCCAAGTGAGACCATAATCATGGCTGGTCCAGGGGTTTTGTAACTGGCACCGATGCTAGTGGCATGTATGAAGCATCCACTACACTCTTGGAGTGATTGGCATTGGGGAGGGCGTCCAGCTGTAGAAACCGTGCCAAATCAGACTGGAACCTAGGGCTGCTTGCTAGATTTCAATTAAACCCATTCCAGTAAGCAAAAAGGAAGTTAATTGATTGTGATATATATATATGTGTGTGTGTGTGTATTTGCATATATATGTAGCATTCACGTAAGTAAGTACATGTGTTAGTATGTGTACATATATGTATATTGATATCACATAATGCGTGTGGATTCATTCATGCGTAACATAATTAGAGTGAATTTCACGTATGTTAAATAATATCAAACTGTATTACAAAATATATTGGCAGGATATTAATCGTAAGGGAGGTAACTTTGAACACCCAAATTACTCTTGTCAAGGGAAACCACTCTGTTTACAGCTAAAATTTACTCGCAAAGCGCTGTTTGATATACACACACGCATCGTTTTAACATTTTACTTGTTTGTAGCACCACCTTGAAATTGAACTCATAAGTTATCTTTTTTAAAAGCCTGGTACTTATTCTATCAATCACTTATCTCGAGCTTTTAAGTTACGGAAACGTAACTAAAACAACAGTGATTGTGACGAGGTGGTTATGAAGGAACACAGTCACCCACACATATATATATATATACGACGGGCTGCTTTATATACATATATATAAATATGTATATATACTTTATTTAAAAGCAGCGAAATATAACAAAAAAACTGTTACTCGGAGTTTCACGTTCCTGTTCATCGGACAGTTTATCTAACAGAACTGTCCGATGAACGGGAACATCAAACTGCGAGTAACAGTTTTTTGTTATATTTCTGCTGCTTTTAAATAAAGCATATTACTCTACCTCTGGTATTTGAGTACTCTTTCTTCCACCTTGTTGCACATTTCATGTGCTTACTGCGGTATATATATTATATATATATATATATATATAAATATATTGTATATATATACATATATATATATATACCTCACTGATCCTAGTTGGACTGTCTGTGAGGGAGCCATCGTTTTCGAAGAGGGGTCCAATCTTGCAGCGTACTGAGGCTGTTTCTTTTGCGTAATGAAAGAAGACCTTTGGGTTTGACTTAATGTTTTTTATAACCCAGGCTTCTTTGTCTGCTCTCTCCTTCACATAGGATTGTTGCAGCCTTTTTTTGATCTCCATCAGTGTCGTTTTTAGGCGGAACCTTTGGCCATTCTTGGGATGCTGGTTGAGTCGATTTGCAACTTTTGTCCATCGTCTCATGAGGATCTTCCTCTCCCTTGGAATCTTGTTCCTATTTGTTTTGGCCTTGTGCTCTGGGACATAT
>NC_068989.1:6064617-6074153 GCF_001194135.2 Octopus bimaculoides
TATATATATATATATATATATATATATATATATATATATATATGTATAAATAATTCTTGCCCTTAAGCATTGAGTAGTTTTGAAACTCTTGCCTGTGCCCATGTACACTGCATGCACACAAACAAGCACCTCTACATTCATACCTGTGTCTCTCTTTCATCATCATTGGTTCTAATGACTACTTTTCCACCTGACATGGATCAGACATGACTATATCACATTAGTTCTCTACCACTAGATTTTTTCCTGATGCCAATCCAAGCAGGTTTCCTTAGAAAGTAATAATCCATAAGCCTGTTCATTCACAAGAAGTTCAGATATACTTTTAGAGAGAATTGAAAATAAATGACACCATTTATTTGAGTAGTGAAGCTTTTGTCTACAGAACACCAACATGTCAAGACATGCCTGGACTGTGCTATAATGGTGTGTTGCAAGTGTACGAGGAGACCTTTTATTTGCAGTCGCTACACAAGCGTGTGAAGCGAAAGGGAAGTATGTACAAACTGACATACATACATGCATGTGCTTCAGTCGTTAGACTGTGGCCATACTGGGGCAGCACATTCAAGAATCTTTTACTTGAATGAATCGACCTTAGTACTTATTTTTTAAAAGTCTGGTGCATGTTCTATTGGTCTTTTTTTTTTTTACTGAACTGCTAACTTACAGGGACATAAACAGACCAACACCAGTTATCAAACGATGGGCTTCTTTCAGTTTCTTATTTCTTTATTGCCCACAAGGGGCTAAACATAGAGGGGAGAAACAAGAACAGACAAAGGGATTAAGTCTAAACATAGAGGGGGAGAAACAAGGACAGACAAAGGGATTAAGTCGATTACATTGATCCTAGTGCATAACTGGTACTTAATTTATTGACCCCGAAAGGATGAAAGGTCAAGTCGACTTCGGCGGAATTGAAATCAGAACGTAATGGCAGATGACATACCACTAAACATTTCACCTGGTGTGCTAACGTTTCTGCCAGCTCGCTGCCTTCTTTCAGTTTCTGTCTACCAAATCCATTCACAAAGCTTTGGTCAGCCGAAGGCTATAATGATAGACACTTGCCGAAGGTATCATGCAGTGGGACTGAACCCAGAACCATGTGGTTGGGAAGTACATGAAACTCCTTACCACACAGGCATGTATTTTCATTTTTTTCTATTCTATTTAGAATTAATTTTGACTGGCTGCCTGCTGGAAAGCATCAGGTTTCATTCATCATCTTTTAAACCTGAAGAAGGCCACCAGATCTTTGTATCCCAGACATTGTGATCATTTGTAGTGTATGAGCTATGGAGTGACATGTTGTTGGCACTCCGTCGCTTACGACGCCGAGGGTTCCAGTCGATCCGATCAACGGAACAGCCTGCTCGTGAAATTAACGTGCAAGTGGCTGACCACTCCAGACACGTGTGCCCTTAACGTAGTTCGCACGGAGATTCAGCGTGACAGAGTGTGACAAGGCTGGCCCCTTTGAATTACAGGTACAACAGAAAACAGGAAAAAAGAGTGAGAGAAAGTTGTGGTGAAAGAGTACAGCAGGGTTTGCCACCATCCCCTGCCGGAGCCTCATGGAGCTTTAGGTATTTACACTCAATAAACACTCACAAAGCCCGGTCTGGGAATCGAAACCGCAATCCTATGACCGTGAGTCTGCTACCCTAACGACTGGGCCATTGCTCCTCCACAAAAATGAGGCGCAATGTCCACTCGACCCCCGAAGTCGAGTAAGGAGTTACATACCCCCACCCTGCAAGAAACAACTCATTACAGATAGTATTTGGTGAGATGAGCTTTCATACTGGGACAGCTTACCTCTTCCAGGAGTTCTGTGTCATGTGTAAAAGATTTGCAACTGATGCTTAATATCAGACAGCTCAAGAATGACATTGTGTTTAAGAAACTCACTTTTCAATCAACCATGTGGTTTCAGGTTGAGCCTCATTCCACAGCACTGTGGGCAAATGTCTTTTACTAGAGCGCTGATCTGGCCAATGTGTTGTGAATGAATTTGGTGGAAAGAATGAATATATATATCAAAGGCAAACTCTTTTGGGAAGCTCTAATATACAACTGTGGGTCCTCGATTTACTATTTAGCATGAACGGATCCTACCCCACTCAAATCTTATATGGACCCCGCCTCCTCCCAGGGGTTATATAGATTCCTTGTTGAGAATCACTGCTGTAGAATGTAAGCAGGGAGGGCTTATGGGAGTTGGGTAATATGATCAAGATGGGGAACAATAAAAACCCAGAATGTGAGGGTGATGGAGACAGTGATGGCCAATACCAAAGGTAGACAGAAATAACAGCAGCTGATGGGTGACAACAGAAGCAGTCCAGGGGAGAGTGAGTAATGACTGGCAGGGAGTCAAGGGTTTTGGGTGTAAACAGTTCAGTACAGTCTCTTGTACATGGACCTAGAGGCAAAAAGAATGATGAGGGCTCTGGTGGTGGTGGTTGTTGAGGATGCCTTGTTGCTGGAAAGCATCACATGTGGTGAAGAGATGAGAGATGCCTGAAATGAGTGGAGAAATGATAGGTGGTTGGGGGTACAGGTAGAGTGATGAGGGTGGTTTGATACAGACACCCACACACACACTACATTAAATCTTGGAAAAGTCCACCAGGAAACTCCCTCACTCTGTCTTCAACCCATCAATAGCCCAGAAAGAGTGCATTTATATTCTTATTTAACTCACACTAAAGCTTTGTAATTTTAAAATTTCTTTTAGTTCTTCTGATTTATACTATGCTGTGCATCACACATCCATCCATCCATTCACACACACATGCATACTCTGCTGAGTGGTTGGTGTTTGGAAGGGCATCCACCCATAAAAACCTTGCCAAAACAGACACAGAAGTCTGGTGCAGTCTTCTACATGACCAGCTCTGGTCAAATGGTCCAACTAATGCCAGCATGGAAGGTGGATGTTAAACGATGATGATGATACATAAAGAGAAGGGTCATGAATGACCATGGGATTGCACCTAGAATGGTCCCCCCCGAGGGACAAGTCCAGGCAAGGTTATTTATGGAAGACAAGCAGTCCATCCATGCATACCAGCCTCTTTTCTACACATCACCAATTTTAACCAAAGGCAAGGTGAAAGCCAATAAAGCTTGGCACCAGTGACATTGCAACTTATTTCTACAGCTGAACGAACAGGAGGAATGTGAAATAAAGAGTCTTGCTCAAGAACACAACACACAGCATGGTCTGGGGATCGAACTCACTACCTCATGATTGTAAGCCTGACGCTTTAACCACTGAGCCATGTGCCTTCATCATACATACATATATAATGTGTGTGTGTATGTAAGTAAATGCATGAACTTTGCTGCTGATGTGAGCCAAAATTTCTTCTACCTTATTTGTTTCCTGTTACTATTTGGCATGATTTACACCATTTGATAGTGAAAGAATTAAGAAATAATAATAACAGTGTAGCAACTATGAAACTCTTGTCTTAATTTCTAGTTCATTGACAGCATACCAATTCCGACTTGTTCAGTCTATAGACAAGTTCCTGGTCATTAATTTGTATCATGCCATATAACTATCACACTGAATAGCTATGATAAATGTATATCTTCTTCCTTACAGAAGAAAAACCATTGGTGTCTAATTTATGTACACCAGACAAATGTGACCTGAATAATAATAATAACAACAACAACAACATTGAAAAATACCTTAGGAATGAGAACCCAGGTTTAAAATTTCCCCAAGACACCTGATGAAGGCTGGTGTATTAGCCGAAACGTTGTGTTAACAACAAACAAGATGAGGACAAATATCCGTCAAATGTAAATAATGTTAATTAATAAAGTTAAATTGGGAAAGGCTACAAATGAATTAGGATAATACATAGTATTAGATTGTATATTCTATTTCTCTCTCTCTCAATCTCACTCTGTATCCCTAACTCTCTCCCACTTTTCTTCTCCTTCTTTGTCCTCCTGGGGTATCCAAGTATCCCTTATACATTAAGATGACCATCTCTGTCATACTCTAACCCTCTCGCCTGGCACACATCTTCTCCCCTCAGTTACTCCATCACTCCCGTCTTTATCTTTTTCCCAGGTACTCACCCTTATGTGGGGTAGCCATGTAACTATCTGTATGACAGTAAGACATCTCTGCTTGTCCCTCTGTCATACTTCAGCCTTTAAGCACCTGGCATGAAAGCCACCACCCCCTATCAAATATTCCCTCCATACACTTAGTCTGGACAGCTTTTTCCATTTTCTGTTCTTTTTTGTCAAGTAACTTATTCAGTGACCTCACTTGTACCAAGGATGCCAAAAATATAAAATGGTTACTAAGGGTGTCCAACCATATAAAACATGCCAACGGTGACACTGGCACTCAACACAGCCTTGTAACTTGCTAGATCTTGCCAAACCATCCAACCCATGCCAGCATGGAAAAATGAATGTTAAATGATGACGACGCCGATGATAATGATGATGATGATTTTGATAATGATAACAACAATGACTGCTAATGAAGGATTTTGTTCAGCAATGGATTAACAATATTTCATAAGATTAAGTAAAAACATTTACTGTTCGCTGCCAAAACAAAAAAAAAAATAAAAAAACACCTTCTCTGTAACAGAGATACCAAAGAGACAATGTAAAGAACTTTACCGATATAGATTTTTTTATCCGTGTTTAATGAACTGAAGGTTCCAGGTGAACTTCCTTCGAAAACAAACTGGTTATCAACCAACAAGTAACCATCTTGTTTATCCCTGCAATGAAAATTGATAGAAATAGTTTAAGACAAAGTAAAAAAAAAATATAAAAAAAATACTTCTTTGTTTTTGTTTTATTTTTTCATGTCAATATTCCAATATTTGGCATAACTGAGAGATTTAAAGATAAGCTTCCAGCATCTTTTAATTGTAATTCTAATGGTAAGAGCAATTTATGTCTTTAAAACAACACAAAAATACAATTCAAACTCGAGATTCTTTAGATAAATATATATTTTACTAACATACGTATACACATGCTCCAACTCACGCGTACATGCATGCACACAATACACACAATACACACACAAAATTAGTAGAGTTATTTTAAGCTTGAACTTACATTCTACACATACATACACTCTCTCTCTCTTACACAAACACACACATCTTTACAAGGGAAACAAAATTGGTTATCTTTACACACACACACACATGTATATGTATGTATGAATGTAGACTTCAATTTTTAGCTTTCACAACATTACAAAAAATATATATATATATGTATGTAGACTTCAATTTTTATATTTTTAGCTTTCACAACATTGCAAAAAATCTTCAACATAACAATAATAATAATAATAATAATACTACAGAGATCCCCCTTGCACTTTTACACAGTCTGTAGCTAGCTTTTGGTAGTTGCTTTCTTATAATGAAGTTTTTCAAGAAAATAAATTCAACAGCATAGATTTTAAAGATATCATGCCAGGTCAGGTATGGCAACATGTGCCACTGCTGCATGTTGCTGCATTCACTGCTTGTGTCATCTTGTGCAACCCGCCAAGTGGTGTCCCAGTTGGTCCCCATCTCTGCGAGATACTTCCTCGTCTACTGTGACCATGTGACATGTAACAAAAAAACAAAAACAAATGTAAAGTTATCTTGTTGAGTCATACTGACTTATAAGGGCCCGGTTTTGCGGTTTGCATGGCGTATATAGACTCCCCACCTGGACGGGATGCCAGTCTGTCGTAAAGTTACTCATTTTTGCCAGCTGAGTGGACTGGGGCAATGTGAAATAAAGGGTCCTACTTGGGGAGACAATGTGCCATTGGGAACTGAACTCATGACTATATGAATTGCTCAAGAACACAATACAACTCCAGCTCTGAGAATTGAAACCACGATCCTCGAGATTGTGAGTGTGGTGTAGTGAAATGGTACGCCCCTTCCCACATGGCAAAGTGGTATGATCCAGCCACTATAAAGTCAGACAGTCAGTCGTTGTAGGAGGTCAGTAGTAGTAGAGCCATGCACCTTCACTCACTCACACTTTTATACACACACACACAGACTCTCTCTCTCAGTCACTTGCTCATTCTCACATGCACATGCACATACACAACCTTACACACACACACAACCTCACACACAACCACCCAACCTCACACACACACACATACATGCACTTGAGCTTACACTCACTCATGCACTCAGGCATATCCACACATCATCTTTATAGTGAGGCCTTACCTCTGAACTCGGACAAAGTGCCAACTGCCATCGAAGAAGTTTGTTGCATTGTAAGAAATGATGACTTCACCACTGCCAAGATTGTAGCGGAACTGCAGGATGGATTCAACGAAGCCAATGGCTAAGTAGTCACTGAATGCTGACCTCTGTTCTTTGCCCACCCAGAAGAGCAGGCCATCCCTTTTCTCTGGTTTCACCCACATCTGGATGTCGATCTTGTTGCCACGGGTTCTGAAAATAACAGACATAAGACGTGAATTGCAGACATGAGGGAATTACATAATAATAATAATGGTTTCTATAAAGTCAGTCGTTGTAGGAGGTCAGTAGTAGTAGAGTCGTTGTATGAGTTTCTCAGTTGGAGTCAGTCAGTTATGTGATACATACGGGTTCAAGTTACCGTCAAGGTAGACATTTCAAGGTCATTGTCTTGTACAGCTCTTAGCGATAGCATAATAGATGAGTCAAAGATAATAAGATACAGAATACCACCACAACATAACAGCGGTAAGAAGAATATCACAATGCTGACAACAACATACAAGTGGACCAGGATCTACATTATAACAGAGTGCAACATCCCAACTACTAGGTCATGTGCTTTCACTGTTGTTTCTAAAGAATCTGGAAAAGACACCAGTTTGAGAAATGACCACTGTTGATGTATTTGCCAGATCAAATGTTTTCAGTTGTGCCATTTCTGTTTTGTTGGTATTACATTGAAAGGAAGCAGAAGACAATGAGACTAATAAATATAACAACTTGATTGGCAATTATCTTTTTTAGATGATTGCACTGGAGACAACCATCTTTAACAGCCCCTAACTTTGTTTCTGAGCTCAGGGTTAAAAGAGCCGCAACAGCTAGAGAGACAGAGAAGATTAATTGGTTCTGTAAGAGAATCTAAACTGACATAACAAGGGGCAACTCCACCAGTATTGTGTATTATGTCACTGGCTCATTAGAGCAATGATTTTCTCTTTATGACAACAATTGCCTTCAAACATCAAAGAAGGTTGCTCTTTGTATAGAAATTATTATATCACAAGGAATACATGCAGTGCACAGCAGAAGCAGACAGTGAAATATCTGCCTATCTTTTACTTAAATGTTACTATGTATAGCTTATCGCTGATCACTCGGTGGTTTATTGATTCGATGCATGTAGATGAGTGAAGATATGTGGCCTGGTGGTCAGGGTTATTGGACTCGTGAGCTGAAGATCCTGGTTTCAATTTCTGGAATGGCTGGCGGATTGTGTTCTCTAGTAAAACACTACATTTCACATTGCTCTGTTATCACTTTGAAATCTGACCTTTGGCACACCATGTCTGACTATGTTGCACCTTGGGCAAGTGTCTCATATTATAGCCTGGGGCTGACCAAAGCCTTGTCAATGAATTTGGTTGACAGAAGCTGAAAGAAGCCTGTTGTACACACACACATGTACATATATATATATATATTTTTTTCCTTGTTTCAGTCATTCAAATGCGACCATGCTGGAGCACTGCCTTTAATCAAACCCAGGACTTATTCTTTATAAGCTTTATACTTATTCTATTGGTCGCTTTTGCCAAACCACTAAGTTACGGGGTTGTAAACACAGACACAAATACATACATTCACACACACACACACATATGTATTATGGGCTTCTTTCAGTTTCAGTCTATCAAATCCACTCACTAGGCTTTAGTTGGCCTGAGGCTATAGTATAAGAGTTGCCCATATAGGCCCATATATGCTTTTACGTGCCACCGGCACAGGTGCCATTTGTATGACACCAGTAATAATAACAAGAATAAAAAGAATTGGGCCGGTGCTTTACCTAAAAAGAAAAAAAAAAACCATGTTGTTTTAGACTGTCGTTATCTTAAAAGAAAGAGAAAGGGAGAGAGAGAAGGAAGAGAGAGAGAGAGGAAGTAAATGCTGAAAGAGAGAGAAGAGAATTACACTGGACTGACCGTTTGACAAAAGGTGTACTTTTGTACATGAGATAGCTGCCTCCTGAGAACTGGGCATCATTAATTTTTTCACTCTCTATAAAAGGAAGGTGAGAAAGTCAGTAACACAGAAGAAATATATTCACATCTATTTATAACATTGATACTAACATAGATATCACATGCTACTACAATATCACATATCTAATATCAAATAACTGAAACACAACATGCCAAACTAAGTTGGAAGGTGGCAATTCTATATTTTCATTCAATGGAAGACAAATTCCTCTTAATACAGCAGCAAAATTGGTAGCGTTCCAGACCAAATGTCACATCATATTTAGTTACATTACATACTTTTGGATCCTGAGTTCAAATCCTGCCAAAACCCATTTTACTTCTATTATGTTAACCCGTTATGTTAACCCTTTAGCATCCAGATTGCTCTGTCAAATGAAATGCTTATTTATTCATATTGTTTTCAATTAATCATGTATTAACTCATAGCTTCAAGATTTCAATGATGTCATTGTTTATTTTTTGAATGACATTGTAGGGTAGGTATGAGAGACCAAATCTGACCTGTTTGAACAAAGCATGTAAAACATTTAGGCTTGATTTGGCCAGTTTAAAAGGTAAATGGTTAATTAAAGCACTATAGAGTTACAGGTGTGGCTGAGTGGTCAAGAGGGTTGTCTTCCAACCACATGTTTTTAGGTTCAGTTCCACTGCATGGCACCCTGGACAAGTGTCATCTACCTTGGCATGATCAAAGCCTTATATATATATATATATATATATTCTTTTATTCATTTTAGTCATTTTGATTGTGGCCATGCTGGAGCACCACCCTTAGTCAAGCAAATTGACCCCAGTACTTATTCTTTGTAAGCCTAGTACTTATTCTATCAGTCTCTTATGCTGAACCACTAATTTACGGGTACATAAACACACCAGCATCGATGTCAAGCGATGATGGGGGACACACACACACAAACATATACACACACACACACACACATATATATATATATGTATATATACGACAGGCTTCTTTCAGTTTCCATCTACCAAATCCACTCACAAGGCTTTGGTCAGCCCGAGGCTTTAGTAGAAGACACTTGCCCAAGGTGCCACGCAGTAGGACTGAACCTGGAACCATGTGGTTGGTTAGCAAGCTACTTACCACACAGCCACTCCTGTGCCTATATATATACATATATATATGGAAGAATGTACGAAAAAACAACAACAGACGAGGACAGCTGGTGTAAACAACAAAAGGATGTATTAGTATGACGCTCGGGAATACGGAAAGTCTTTGACGTTT
>NC_068989.1:6074163-6074625 GCF_001194135.2 Octopus bimaculoides
CAAAAGGATGTATTAGTATGACGCTCGGGAATACGGAAAGTCTTTGACGTTTCGAGCTACGCTCTTCAACAGAAAGAATACGTAGACAAGGAGAAAAACATGAAGAAAAAAGAAAAATTGAATAGTGTTCAGTCAACGGTCAATCATAATAATGGCTGACCGGAAGTTAGAAATTCTTTTTTCAGGAGAGCTAAGAAAAGGGGGAGATAACAAACGGTGATCGAAGAACGAGGGGCTGTGTGTGGGAGATAGAATGGTGATCTTGACGTATGTAGTGTGAAAATGGGGAAGGGAGAAAGGAGTTGGTCAGTTGTAGTGTGTGCGTGGTGTGATGCGAGGGTATTGGTGTGTTAGGGTGTTGGGAGATGGGGAAGGCATGGGTGGAGTGTGGGTTAGGCTTAGGGTGGGGTAGAGGGTGGGTGGTGGGTGTAAGGAATTGGATGGGGTGGAGTGGGAAGGTAG
>NC_068989.1:6074725-6078970 GCF_001194135.2 Octopus bimaculoides
TCAGATAGAAGTCTGGTTCAGCCTTCTGGCTTGCCATTCCTCAGTCAAATAGTCCAACCCATGCTCTAGCCCTTACCAACATACACAAAGCTGATTGGTAAAAATTGGCTGAAACGGATTTATAATAGTATAAATATTAATACACCTCCACTATTAACAAATATATGAGCACATGTTCTTTCTAACTTATAGATTGTCAGCACTATATATATATATGTGTGTGTGTGTGTATCGTCATTTTATCATATAATTGATTCTATTTATATATAAAAGCAAATACGTTAACTGAATAAAGAGCGGAACATGGAATGGAAAGATAAACATAAATGTATTTATTTTTTGAAAGATAGTGGTGACATTGAAATTACATCATGTCTGGTTTTGCAAGCTGTTTGTCTGGAAAGTGGTGAAACTTGGAAATCATAGAGACTGTCTCTTTGGCATGAATAAGACTATAAGAATATACAAACAGCCAAAAAAAAAAAATACTAAAGAAGAAACAAAAGTAAAAAGCAAGCAAGAAATGTAAAACTGACAGGAAAAACAACAACAATCTTTAAAACGAATGCAAAATCTGTCTCTATAACAACAAAGGAAACAAAGAATTAATGACATACTTTTCTACTCTGGGCAGAAGGCCTGGAATTTTTTGGGGAGGGGTCAGTCGATTAGATCAACTTCAGTACGCAACTGGTACTTAATTTATCGATCCCAAAAGGATGAAAGGCAAAGTTGACCTTGGTAAAATTTGAACTCAGAACATAAAGACAGACAAAATACTGCTAAGCATTTTGCCTGGCGTGTTAATGTTTCCTGTCAGCTTGCCGCCTTAGAGAATTAATAATATAAAAAGAAAACTAACTTTTCTGGCAGTTGTTTCCTTGGAAGCCAAGTGGACAGTAGCAGTTGTAGTTATCATGTCTCGGTACACAGACACCTTCGTTCATGCAGGGTCTGCCCTGACAAGGATGGTCACAGTTGTAGATGTTTACTCCTTCCTTGGCTGACTTAAACAAGTCTAGGGGCTTCTCGTTGATTACAACCTAAGGAAAAACAAAAAAAACAGGAAAAAGACATGAATACAGCCCAAAGAGAAAACAGGAAAAAAATTCATGATAGATCGCTGACCACTACATTTATATTTTTTTTCTCCTTGTTTCTCTCCTTATTTCTTTCTGTGTTCCTTTCTGTTGAAGAGCGTAGGCTCGAAATATCAAAGACTTTCTGTATTCCCGAGCGTTAAACTAATACATCCATTTGTTGTTTACACCACCTGTCTTCGTCTGTTGTTTTTTTCGTAAATTGTCCCATATATATATATATTTATATATAAAACAGGCTTCCACACAGTTTCCATCTACCAAATTCACTCACAAGGCATTGGGTGGTTGAGGGCTGTTGCAAAAGACATTTACTGTAGGTGCTGCAGATTAGGACTGAACCTGAATCCACCTGGTCACAAAGTGAGCTTTTTAACTCCACACCCATGCTTGAACCTGTATATTAAAAATATAACTTATCTAAGACTACACTATTTAATATATCCTTCTCTTAAATAAAATACGGTGTGATCTGAAAGCAATTTGGCTGCTATTTCTAGCAAGCCGAAGAATCTTATTGAACCACCCTTATTGACTTGCAGAGGGGAAAGGAAGTTGTGAGTCAGGCAAGGGGAATACAGTTAGCCCAGGAACACAATGAATGACTGCTGTAAGGTTTCAATTAACAATCCAAACAATCAATAGATTGGAATCTTAGCCTTCCTGCCATTTTTGCTTATAAATAAGCTTTTATAAAAACGAAATGATGTATTACAATATTGTTAATTGTTCTAGTTTGATTAGGTTTTGATGTTGACTGGTGATCCATCAGAACATCGATCAGTGACTCTTTCAAGTGGTCTGACCAGGTTAGGGTATGCTACACTGACATCGTTCGTTCGTGGTGTTATTATTCCGTATGTCTTGTTCATGCATGGTTGAACAAACCCATCCATATCTAAGAAATAGGTTTATTACAGGTGAAACACCCTCTCTTTCTCTGACACGGTAGTCTGGTTATGCTGCTGCGCTGTTGTTATTGTAACGTTTGCTTCCAATTATGAAGCTTCGAATCAAGCAACCTGTTCACACATTCTCTCTCTTTCTCTCTCTCTCTTTCTCTCTCTCTCTTTCTCTCTCTCTCTCTCTCTCTCTCTCTCTTTCTCTCTCTATCTCTGCCTCTCTCTCTCTCTTTCAGACATGCACGCACACACATATCATCGTCACCATTGTAATCAATCATCACTCATCATCCACCATCAATTATCATCATAATCATCATCATCATTAATATCAATCATCATCAGTTATCATCACCATCAATCATCATCACCATCAATCATCATCATCATCAATCATTATCACCATCAATCATAATCATCATCATCGTCACCATCATCGTCAATCATCATAATCATCAATCATCATCAGTCATCATCATCAGTCATCATCATCAGTCATCATCATCAGTCATCATCATCAGTCATCATCATCAATCATCATCATCAATATTTAGCATCCATTTTTCATGCTGGTATGGTTTGTTCATGCTGGGATGGTTTGGATGAATTAGAGAACTGTACCAGGCCCCACCTGTCTAAATTTATCGTTTTTTCAACAGCTGAATGCCATTCCTAATGCCAACCACTTTACAGTGTGTACCAAGTGCTTTTTCATGTAGCACCAGCATGGGAGCTTTTCATGTGTCTCTACTACAGGTACCTTTTACATGGCATTAATATAAAAGGTGTAAACATGGACATGTGGTTAAGAAGTTCATATCCTGACCAAGTGATTTCAGGTTCAATCACAGTCTTGGCTTCAGTTCCACTGAGCATCACCTTGGGTGAGTGTCTCCTACAATGGTCCTGGGCTGACCAAAGCAGCCTGAGTTTATTGGGTAAATGGAAACTGAAGGAAGCTCATATAGAAATGAATTTTACCTAAAAATTTTCTATATGCTGGCCACTGATAAGATTCATTAATTTTTAATGATTTTAATCGTTAATTATGTTTTTATATATTTATATATATCGTTTGTAGAAATACATAAATCAGGAGATCTCAGGCCAGCAGTGTTTGGGGTCTGAAGATACATCATAAGGCTAAACCCCTTATGAGTGAAACCCAGGGTAACCCCCCAAAACCAGCCTACCCCACAATAATATATAAGGAGTGGCTTGCTTACTAACCACATGGTCCCGGGTTCAGTCCCACTGCGTGGCACCTTGGGCAATTGTCTTCTACTATAGCCTCGGGCCGACCAAAGCCTTGTGAGTGGATTTGGTAGACGGAAACTGAAAGAAGCCTGTTGTATATATGCATGTTTGTGTGTCTGTGTTTGTCCCCCCAACATCGTTTGTGTGTTTACGTCAGCGTAACTTAGCAGTTCGGCAAAAGAGACCGATAGAATAAGTAATAGGCTTACAAAGAATAAGTCCTGGGGATGATTTGCTCAACTAAAGGTGGTGCTCCAGCATGGCCACAGTCAAATGACTGAAAGAAGTAAAAGAGTAAAAGATATATATATATATATATATATATATACATACATACACGCACACATGAAGGGCTTCCTTCAGTTTCCACTTACCAAACCAGGCTTTGGTGAGCCCAGGACCATAGGAGAAGACACTCGCCCAAGGCGACACACAGTGGAATTGAACCCAAGATCACATTGTTGGAAAGCAAGCTTCTTAACCACACAGCCACACTTTCGCAACCACAACTCAAAAGTAATTGTTTTTCTTTTTTTATGTTCATGCTTATTTACTATTTTTTTCTTTTTTTACCATATAAGGCCTGACTACCATTATAAGAAAAGAGAATGAAGATATTTTTGCCAGGAATATTGCACAAAAGAAACCGCAAACTCGAACTGTTTGGCAAAGTGGCAGAATTGATAGCAAACAACCAAAAACAGCAGGGGTCTCATTGGTCAGGACTCTTCTCAGCCACAAGATATATATATGTGTGTATATATATATATGTGTGTATATATATATATGTGTGTATATATATATATATATGTGTGTATATATATATATATATGTGTGTGTGTGTGTGTGCACTGGAAATTATAATAATAATTATAATAATAATAATAGTAGTAGTAGTAGTAATAATAATAATAGTAATAATAATAATGAAGTGCCTTCTCTTGTCCTTATCTACCATCTTGGATTTTATGAATGTCTCTCCCAAT
>NC_068989.1:6079222-6080220 GCF_001194135.2 Octopus bimaculoides
GGGGGGGGATGGAAGAGGAAGAAAGAGAGAGAGGGAGGTGAGAAGATGAAGGTGAGGTGGGAGGAGAGAAATGAAAGCCATTGAATGGAGAGAAAGAGAGAGAGAGATTAATGTAGGGGTGTATGGGGGTGGTATTTGTAGGGGGGTAGGTGGTTGGGTGGATTATTGATTAAATGCTGATGTATGTATGATTTTGAATGGCAGGTTTGTGATAGGTGCGTTGGTGGTGGTGGTAGTAGTGGTAATGGTGATTGTGGTGGATGTGGTAGAAGTGATAGTGGTTGAGGTGGTAGTGCGATAGTGGTGGTAGTGGTGTTTTTGGTGGTGAAGTAGTGATCTCTGCAGTAGTTGTGGTGGTAGTGGTGGTGTTCGTGGTGGTGTTCGTGGTGGAGTGGTGATGTCTGCAGTAGTTGTGGTGGTTGTGGTGATAGTGGTGGTTGTGGTTGCAGTGATAAGGGTTGATATGGTGGTAGTGGTGGTGGTGGGTGTGATGGCTGCAGTACTGGTGTTGTTGGAGTAGTGATGTTTGAAGTGGTGTTGGTGGTAGTTGTGGCGATGATGCTTGTAGTGATGGTGGAGTAATCTCTGCAGTAGCTGTGGTGGTAGTGGTGGTGGTGACTGGTGGTTGTAGTGGTAGTAGTTCTATTGGTGGTGGAGTAGTGATGTCTGCAGTAGTTGTGGTGGTGGTGGTGGTGGTTGCAGTGGTGGTTGTGGTGGTTGTGGTGGTAGTGGTGATGGTGGTTGTGGTGGTAGTGATAAGGGTTGATATGGTAGTAGTGGTGGTGGTGGTGGGTGTGATGGCTGTAGTAGTGGTGTTGTCTGAGTTGTGATATCCGAAGTGGTGTTGGTGGTAGTTGTGGTGGCGATGCTTATCGTGGCGGTGGTGGCGGTGGTGGTGGTGGTGTTCACTGATTGTGTTGTTGTTGTTGTTGTTAGTCATATAAGAACTATTAGTGTTGTATAATTTTGAATAACGGAACAGCAATAACATCAGTGTT
>NC_068989.1:6080274-6081341 GCF_001194135.2 Octopus bimaculoides
GTTGTGGTGGTTGTGGTGGTAGTGGTGATGGTGGTTGTGGTGGTAGTGATAAGGGTTGATATGGTAGTAGTGGTGGTGGTGGTGGGTGTGATGGCTGTAGTAGTGGTGTTGTCTGAGTTGTGATATCCGAAGTGGTGTTGGTGGTAGTTGTGGTGGCGATGCTTATCGTGGCGGTGGTGGCGGTGGTGGTGGTGGTGTTCACTGATTGTGTTGTTGTTGTTGTTGTTAGTCATATAAGAACTATTAGTGTTGTATAATTTTGAATAACGGAACAGCAATAACATCAGTGTTATTGTTGTTGTTGATGTTGTTGTAGTTGGTGGTGGTGGTGGATAATGTTCTCGCAGTAGTAGTAGTAGTAGTAGTAGTAGTAGTAGTAGTAGCAGTTGTTGTTGTTGTCGGGGTGGATCGTGAGAGTGTTGCACGACTTTGATAAGCGATGTAGTTGTCGATGCTGCGGTGTGTGTGTATGTGTGTGTGTGTGTGTGGCTCGGAGACGTGTGTAAGAGAAGGTTGGGTCAGTGGGTGGTAGAGACATGGTGAAAAAAAGGGGGGTGGAATAGGGGTGGGTGAGCGGTGGTGGTGGACGGCTGGACGGAATGTGGGGGGGGGATGCAGGGTACAGTCCTGTTTCTGTTGCTGAGTAATCAACAAATTAAGAGATGCACAACAAAAAAAGGATTCTGCTGTTGCTGCACTTCTTCATGCATTTAGCTCAATGGAACCGTATTAATCTTGTTGTTGTTGATGTTTTCATGTTATCCATTCGGATGTTGATGTTGATGTTGTTGTTTTTGTTGTTGTTGTTGTTGAATGTCATTACAAGAAATGTTATTCAAAAAGCTGTTGTTGTATTGTTTACCTGCAAGTTTGTATAATGTGTGTGTGTGTGTGTGTGTGGCTGAATATATGCACATTTATGTATGTGTGGGTTGTGTTCTGTTGTGCATGTAGGGGGGATTGTCTGTACAAGTGTGTGTGTGTACACACACGTATATGTATATATATGGACGGCTATATCTATATATGAATATATATATATATATATATATATATATATATATATA
>NC_068989.1:6081748-6085837 GCF_001194135.2 Octopus bimaculoides
ATATATATATATATATATATATATATATAGGTGTGTGTATGTGTACGTGTGAACACACACAAACACATATTTCCCCCCGCCAGCTCCTCCCGACACACGTATCTATTCATTACAGGAACCTTTCCATCTTTCAGATGCAGCTGACCAAACAGTGATGACTCACAGAATAGCAATGATGTTGATCTTGTGGATGTTGTTGTTGTTGTTGTAGGTAGCTCCAGTCCATATTGAGCTTTAACTGGTAGTCCAAACCACGACAATAGAACACTGGATGTAAGTATAATGATGGTGGATGTTTTTGTTATTGTTATGGTTGTAGTCATAATAATAGTTGCTATTTTGCTTCCGGCATATCTCCAATGAGCAGACCTGAGATGAAAGCTATTTCAACGATGCCCATCATGTCTTATTTTCTGTAATAGTGTAGCTTGGAATATAATATTTAATGTGATATTTATATTTTTGTGATTTGAGTGAGATTTGGTTAGTCTTTCTAGCAGTTTGGATGACCATATACAGGCTCCTTCATTAGTTTGACTTATAACAAGCACCATATTTGGTGGCATAAAAACAATTTTCTCCTCAAAAATTCACCCTGGGTCCTATTTGCAAATTTGGGCCTATGTTATGTGCTTTAATGTTCTTTTATTTTTTTATTTGTTTCAGTCATTTGACTGTGGCCATGCTGGAGCACTGCCTTTAGACAAACAAATCGACCCCAGGACTTATTCTCTGTAAGCCTAGTACTTATTCTATCGGTCTCTTTTGCCAAACCATTAAGTTACGGGGACGTAAACACACCAGCATCGGTTGTCAAGCGAGGGTCGTGGGGACAAACACACACACACACACACACACACACACACACACACATATATATGGAAAAAAAGTCAAGGTAGAAAATGCTAAAATGATTTTATAAAAAACATTTCAGTACCGGTTTCAGTCATTGAGACTTTTTCAACTGTAATCATGGAAAACCATTAAATTTTGGAAAAATTAAAGGAAAAGTTTTTTAAAAGAATATTTGCGTAGTATTCAAATACAAGGGACATTTTCTTTGTTTCTGCCTGTCTGTGTCTCTCTCTTTTACTCTTGTGGGTTCGAGGTCATTGTGAATTCTTGATAGAGAAGAAGAAGAATGCGGGAGTGCCATGATAGCAGTAGGATGTTAAATGGTCAAGTGCCCTGAAAGTGACTTGTTGTGGATGGTAGTCTCTATCTACCAAATCCACTCTCAAGGCTTTGGCTGGCCTGAAGCTATAGGAGAAGACACTTGCTGAAGGTGCCATGCAGTGGGATGAGAACCTGGAACCATGTGGTTGGTAAGCAAGCTACTTACCACACAACCACTCCTGCATCTATATGCTAACAAATTTTTTATTAGTGCTATGTAAAAGCACTTGTGCAGGTGCCGCATACAAAGAATCTATGCTGGTGCCACGTATAAAGCACTTGGTACACTCTGTGAAGTGGTTGGCATTAGGAAAGTACCCAATCATAGAAACCATCTCAAAGCAGACAGAAGAACTTGGTGCAGTTTTCCAGCTTCTGTCAAACCATCCAACACATGCCAGCATAGAAAACAGACATTAAATATTGATGATTATGATAATGGTGGAGTGCGTGTAATATGCCTGTGTGTCTTTTTGTGCCATCAAATACAGTAATATCAAAAGATGTGATCTTTCAAACAATCTTCTTAATCAAAGAAGTAAAAGAAAAAAATATTAAGTTTGAAGAATTAGCTTTCATCAATTTGAAATTTCAAAGATTAAATGGATTTTTGGGGAAGAATATACTTTTTAATTCTCGAAGTTGGAACCTGGGTATTTCTTCTTTATATCTTTTTTTTTTTGCAAGATACCATCATGACAGTTAAAATATAGATAAGATGTCTTGGCTCTCAGAACTCAAAGACAGAGTAGGAATGAGTACAGTGAAGAATTTTGACCAATATTTTAATAATTCTGTAGTTCACAGCCTTAGATCATTTTCTAGGTCTGTTATGGGTCCTAAGATTTATTAGGGCTGAAAAATCCAATCTGTTATATGACAAAGGTCACAATATTCTTACCTGGATAGGATGCTAGTCTGTCTTGGGGTTAACTTCCCAGTCATTGTTGGAATTCATTCACAGTTGAATGAACTGGAGCAATATGAAATGAAGGGTTTTGCTCAAGAACACAATCACTCCTTAGTCTGGGAATTGAAACAGCAATCTTACAATCATGAATGGTACACCCTAACCACTAGGCTGTTGACCACCATTTTGCTCATTCCCAGCAAGATCAAATCAAAAAGATTTTCACAGGAGTAAAGTAAATGAAACATTGTTGTTTAACGTCCGCTTTCCATTCTGGCATGGGTTGGATGGTTTGACTATGGGCTGGCAAGCCAGAAGGTTGCACTAGGCTTTAATTTTATCTGGCAAGGTTTCTACAGCTGGATGCCCTTCGTAACACCAACCACTCTGAGAGTGTAGTGGGTGCTTTTTACACACCAGCACAAGGGCCAGTCAGGCAGTACTGGCAATGACCACACCCGAATGGTGCTTTTTACATGCCACCGGCACAGAAACCAGTCAGGCCGTACTGGCAACAACCATGCTCGAATGATGGTGCTCTTTACGTGCCGCTTGCATGGGTCCAGTCAGACGGTACTGGCAACGACCATGCTCGAATGGTGCTTTGTATGTGCCATGTAGGATAGAAAAAAATAAAAAATGATAAAAATAAAAAGTTTTAATTTGCATTAATCTCTGCATTCAGTAAATTGTTTGTGCTTAATCTGGAAATAACAAAATCTAACATCAAAGATAAGAGATCAACTCTAAGGTAGCTTTTAATCCTTTTCTTGTCGTGTGTCTCACATGTGGTACCCAGGGCTTATTTCCCTGGATTCCATGCATCTTCTATGATACACATTCCCAATTTTTGTCAACCATCAGAATATCTTGGGACTTATGAAACAAAAGCTTAATATTATTCAGGGTGTATGAAACAAGGGCTCTCTAAAAGTCTAGAGACAAGTACGTGTGTGTGCGTGTGCATTCATGTGCATGTGTGTGTGCTTGTGCGTGTGTCTTTGTGCATGTGCATGCATGTGTGCATGAATGTGTGCATGTGTGTGTGCACACATGTGTTGTGTGTGTTTGTGCATGTATTTTATGTATGTATGTATATATATATATATATATATATATATATATATATATATATATATATATATATATATATATATATATATATATATATATATATATATATATATACACACTTAAGTCATACACACATGCAGATACATTTACACACATAAATTTACTTATTCATATCTATGTATATATATGTGTGTGTGTGTGCATGCTTGTACACATACACTCGCATATAGATAGACAGATGGATACATACATACATACATGTGTGTGTGTAACTGTGTGTGTGCGTATGTGTGTGCATGTTTATGCCACACTATACATGTATACCCCTACACACACTGGCATATATACACAGTGCTATAAATCTGCAGCCAACATAGAGAGTGAACACAAGAAAAAAAAATGTATACATACAAAAGAAAGAAGGAAAGAAAGAAAGAAGGAAAGAAAGATGCAATCAAAGAAAGCAACAAAGAAAGGAGGAAAGAACGAAAGCAAGAAGTCCAATGAAGCCTGACTGAAGACTACAAGAGAATGGTTGCTAATTCATAGTTTGGTGCTTCTCTTGTTAGACAGGAAATTCTTGTGGAAAATTCTGTAATTGTTGTGAAGTGCTATCCTGTGTCTTTGACAATAATCTTAACTTGATTTCAGCTACGAAACTCCACTGTCCATCTTTTTCTGATGGCTTTTGCTGATTTGGTTTAGATCAAGAATGGAACGGAACAGTGGTGGCGGCAGCAGCAGCGGTGGTGGTGGTGGTGTGTGCTGGCATAGTTGTAATGTAATGGTATGTTCTTTGGTGGTAGTGGGTGGTGGTGGTGTTGGTGGTAGTGGGTGGTGGTGGTGGTGGTGTTGGTGGTAGTGATGGCTGTAGTAGTGGTGGTGGTGATTTTGGTGGTGGTGGCTGTGGTGGTGGTGGTGTTGGTGAT
>NC_068989.1:6086530-6087859 GCF_001194135.2 Octopus bimaculoides
ACCAAGATGCAAACCCCACCCCCATGCAAACATATATCATCATCATCATTGAAAAAGTAAAATAAAGACAAAGTTTCCTTCTTGACTCATGTTGACTCATAAGGGCCGGTTTCCAGGTTACCATGATGTATAAATTCTCCACCTGGACAAGACACTGATCCGTCACAGGGTTACTCATTCTGGATAGCTGAGTGGACTGGAGCAACGTGAAATGAACACAATACATCGCCCGGTCCAGGAGCAGAAACCACAGTCTTACGATCATGAGTCCAACACCCTAACCACTAAGCCATGTGCCTCCACACTAAAAGGAATGACTAGCCATAAAATGCTACCACAAAATGACCCACCCAACCCAAAGGATTTAGGATTCCATTATCTTGCTGGGAAGGAGTGAAAAGATGTTAGCAGAAAATTGTCAGATGCAGCTGAGAATGCAAGCCATTACATTTGGCATGAGAGAGAGAGAGAGTGGGGTGCAGTAAGAACAAGCATTCAGGATGACAGGAACATCTGGCCTGGAGTCACAAACATGATTCAGTGAAGCTTGTGTAGTTATTTTGGAGTTTTGTTGCCTATATTGGTGAGTAGCTCTGGTACTGCTGTAGAAAGGGCTGGAACATCTTCAGAGCTGCTATACTGCCTGATCAGACACTGGTTTCTGCATTTGGAGACAGAGTACAGCAGCGCTCTTAGCACAGAAGTCTTTACCCTGAATGTGTCTTTTCTGAGACAGATAAGGTTTGAGAGCAAAATTGCAGCTATTTCTAGCAAGTTGAACAACCACACAGTGGATCTTTTATCAGCTCAGGTGAATAGAAATAGTGAATAGTAATGATGATGACCGTAATGAAAGGGAAGATAATTGTGGTGAGGGAATTGGTGATGTTAGTACTGGCGAGGGTGTTCCTCAGTAGAGGTTTGTTGGCCAAAGAACCTCTGTATAAACGTCTCTTTTATCAGCTCTCATGCCAGATCTTCGACGCCACTGTTTGATGCGTAATCAACAGTTCCACAGACAAAGACAGGAGAGATTTGATGTTTGTCGTTTTTTTTTTTTAATCTTTTTTATATTTTTTCCACTTCCTGAAACTGAATACGAACAAATGAAGAAGAATTTCTTCAGAAATTCTGTCTGGTATATCATATATTCCTATATGTGTTAGTGTGTATATGAGTGTGTGTGTGTGTGTGTGTGTGTGTATGTATGAGCATGTGTGTGAATGTCTGTTTACATGTGTGCGGATAAAAATGCGATGGAGGAGAATAAAATAAGACATTTTTCTCCTTTATTTTTTTCATTCTTTCACACTTCACTATATATATATA
>NC_068989.1:6088370-6089860 GCF_001194135.2 Octopus bimaculoides
TATATAAATAAATACATGTATATACCCCCCCCCCACACACACATATATATATATATGTGCATACACACAGACAACAGGCTCACCATACATATAAATAAATATTGAATATATACATAGAAGCATGCATTTGTTATTTACAATAATTCTGCTTTATATCTAACCTAAAGCTTATAATAAGAAAAGCAACAGGTATATAGGCAATAAGAATCATAGTTGTTTCTAATTTTAGTAACAAGGCCAGCAATTCTGAGAGAAAGGTAAAAACAATTACATCAACCCTGGAAAAAGAGGAATGAGAAGAAAGAGAGAAAGGTAAGAACTCCAAGTTCTTCATCCTCTTTGCCTGGAGAAATCATAATTAACAGGTGCATGGATTAGTGGTTAGGGTGTCAGCATCATGATCATAAGAGTGTGGTTTCGATTCCTGGACCGGGTGACGCGTTGTGTTCTTGAGCAAAACACTTCATTTCATGTTGCTCCAGTCCACTCAGCTGGCAAAAATGTGTAATGCTGCAATGGACTGGCGTCCCGTCCAGGTGGGTGGGGGCAACACATTTGCCATAGAAACCGGAAAACCGGGCCCATGGGCCTGGCTAGGCTTTAAAAGGGTGCATAAAAAAAAAATACATAAGTAAGCACATAAATACCAAACAAGGTGGGAAAAAACAGTACTCGAATACTGTTGGTAGAATAATATAAGAGAATGGGGGACCCTTTGCAGCACAATCATGATAAATATGATATCTGCCCTCACTTATACTAGCATGACCAAAATGATAGCCACTACATCACTTATCCATCAACACCACCACTACCACCACCACCACCACCAAACCTTGTAATCTATTAAATCATCATCATCATCATCATCGTTTAACGTCCGTTTTCCATGCTGGCATGGGTTGGACAGTTCGACTGGGGTCTGGGAAGTCAGGAGGCTGCACCTGACTCCAGTCTGATCTGGCAATGTTTCTACTGCTGGATGCCCTTCCTAACACCAACCACTCCAAGAGTGTGGTTGGTGCTTTTTACGTGCCACTGGCACAGGGGCTAGGGAGGGGGGAGGGCTGGCATTGACCACAATCGGATGGTAATAAACAAATAAATTAGTAAATAATAAAATAAAATGAAATAGGATAAAATTCTTACTTTTTGAATACATCCAGAAAATGATGTTGAAATGTTGGCATATTTGGATGTTTCATCAAAGTTTTGATGTCCACCAATGTACAGGTCTTGCAGGAGTGTCAGCTGGGTATAGGCACCCTGGGACAAACCTTCTGCTCGTGGTTGATTGTCAACTTCCAAGATACCATCTCGTCCTGTACGTGACAGTTTCACGATGTGCCAGTTGCCCAGATTGACAGCGTGTGGACTCCTGAAATAGAAACAATGAATAAATGAACTTAAAAAAAAAATACAACCATCCGCACCCCACTCCAAAAAAAAAATACAACCATCCGCACCCCACTCCAAAAAAAAAAAAAAAA
>NC_068989.1:6089947-6091692 GCF_001194135.2 Octopus bimaculoides
ATGATGATGATGATGATGATGATGATGATAACATCGATGATGATGATTCTGAAGAGGAGATGAAGTTTGTATGATTTCTGCAGACACTCCAAGACAGCTTGCTGGTCAAGGTCTGATAACGTTATTTACAAATTCTTACACAAGGCCAGCAATTTTGTGAGAGGTAGTAAGTACACCATATGGACCCTAGCTCACAACTAGTACTTATTTTATTGCCCTTGGTGGAATTTGAACTCAGATTGTCAAAATAGTTGAAATGCTTCTAAGCATTTTTCCTGGCATGGTAATAATTCTGGTAGCATACTACCTTACATACCGATGCTAACTGGATTAATATAATCTATAGATGCTGACAAGATGAACACATTCTGTAAGTATTGAAGAGAGAAAGATAATCCAAAGTGATTAATTGGATTAGCTCAGTCTACAGATAATAAGCAGTCTGATATCATCATCATCATCATCATTTAACATCCGTTGTCCATGCTGGCATGGGTTGGACAGTTTGACCAGGGCTGGTGAGCTGGAACGCTGCACCAGACTCCAGTCTGATTTGGCTAGGTTTTCTACATCTGGATGCCCTTCCTAATGCCAGCCACTCTGGGGTGCGTTTATATGCCACTGGCACAGGTACCAATCTGCATGACACTGGTGTCTGCCACAACTGCGATTTTTACTCAGCTTGATGGGTCTTCTTCTCAAGTACGACATAATGCCAAGGGTCTTGGTCATTGCCTCCATGAGGCCCAACACTTGAAAGAAAGGATATATACTGAGAATTTGGTTGATCGCACTATTTTTTACCTGTTTACATAGTGTTAATTTCTCGATTTACAATATTATTGTTGTTTATGTATTTTTTAAAGGAGACTAACAAAACAAAAAAGAATTTTGTTATTAGAAAACTAAGGTTTCTCAAGACAAGTCTGTTTTGTTCCACATGGGCATTTAAAAAATATATTCAATAACAACATCTTTGAAGTGCGTCTCTTCTTTTTATTTTCTTTCACTTTAGCTCACAGATTAAAGCAACAAGTGATAGATTTATTATCTCTTTACAAAAGCTATTAGCACTGATAACTATGATGGTGGGGCGGTGGGGAGGGCGAATACACAAGCAAAAACAATAAACAATGAACACTCAAAAATTTTTTAAAAAAACCTCCAGAAAACCCAAAAATATAAACAAATATTTCAAAAGATGAAGAATATAATTTCTTAAATATAACAGTAAAAAAAAAAAAATAAAGAAAATAAAGAACCCTTAGATTATGGTATCACGAGAAGGTACCAGTTTATTCCTGTTTATTCATTTCTGTTGGTGTGCAAACATAAACTAATTTATCATCATTGTTTGTTTGTTTGATGGTTTCCTTCTTTGATGGTTATGAAGGTTGTTGATTGTCCTTGTTTTAATACTTGAAATTCTAATTTATTTGGTCACAACTGGAAGATATATAGTTGCACACACACACACACACATACTCTTTACTCTTTTACTTGTTTCAGTCATTTGACTGTGGCCATGCTGGAGCACCACCTTTAGTCGAGCAAATCGACCCCGGGACTTATTCTTTGTAAGCCTAGTACTTATTTTATCAGTCTCTTTTGCCGAACCGCTAAGTGACGGGGACATAAACACGCCAGCATCGGTTGTCAAGCAATGCTAGGGGGACAAACACAGACACACAAACACACACACACACACACACACACCTCTCTCTCTCTCTCTCTCTCTCTCTCTC
>NC_068989.1:6096976-6105018 GCF_001194135.2 Octopus bimaculoides
ATCACTACACCCACCCCCATCGCCACCGCCGCTGCCACCGCCACCACCACCACCACCACCACCACGAGTGCCACTACCACCACTTGTCCACCATCTGATCACCACCAGCACCACCACCTCCATAAGGATCACAACACCCACCACCACCATCACTACACTCACCCCCATCGCCATCATCACAACCCCATCCCCCCACCACCACCGCCGCTACTACCACAACTGCCTCCCCCCCAACTTCCACTAACATTATAGCTGCCGTCATCACCACACATTTGCATATTTTTACATTCTAAGTGTCAGTTCTGCAGAGGTTATCATTGCTTGATATCCTTCTGGTATTGATTAAAATCAATAACATGCAAGTACTGAGTCTAGGATAGGGGTTGTGGGTGTTAACTGGTTTTAACCTCTTCCTTAAAATTTGTAGCAATGTGCCAGAGTTATAAAAAAAAAGGGAAAGAAAATCATAATAGGCCTAAGCATGGCTGTGTGGTTAAGAAGCCTGCTTTGTAACCACATTGTTTCAGGTTCAGTCCCACTGTGTGGCAACTAGAGCCAATATCTTCTTATTTTTTTATTGCCCACAAGGGGCTAAACAAGGACAAACAAAGGGATTAAGTCGATTACATTGACCCCAGTACATGACTGGTATTTAATTTATCGACACTCGAAAGAATGAAAGGCAAGTGGATCTCAGTGGGATTTGAACTCAGAATGTGACAACAGACGAAATACTGCTAAGCATTTCACCCGGCGTGCTAACGTTCTTGCTGCCTTCATCGCAAATGTCTTCTACTATAGCCTTGGACCAACCAATGCTTTGTCAGTGAATTTGGTTGATTAAATCCACGAGAAGCCTGACATGTGTGAGTGTTGGTGCATATACATATAATTGTTAACAAGGACAACAAATGTTAAGGCAAGGCAAACATCTCAAGTGATATACATTATTATAACACAAAAAATTTCAGCCTTACAGCCGTTTCTGGGATATCGTAGCATATTGCATATTCCGTCATTGGAGACAAATAAGGAAAATGAGAATGGTATAGATTAATGAAATGACGCCATAGAGGACAGGAGTAAAAGAATAAGGAGATGAAGATTTTTTTCTTCTGATGCTCTAATGACTCTTTTTATCCAAAATTCTTACACAACCATAGAACAGAAATTTGAGGAGTAGGGTATGTTTGATTAAATTAACGTGCAATACAGAATTGTGATATATTTTTACATCTCCAAATGGATGAAAGGCAGAACTAAAATAATCCTTCTTCGTCAATTATAATTCTATTCACATTCGGGATGCATTACTGGAATACAAATTGATACAAGCAGTTTAAGCCTATTGTGTTCAATTAATAAATTGTAATGCTTCTCTCTCTCTCTCTCTCTCTTACTCTCTGTCCCCCCTCTCTCTCTCTTTGTCCTTCACACTAACTCTCTCTCTTTGTATGTGAATATATCTTCTTCATGTGTGTGCATGTGTTCTGCCTCCAGTGTCCAATATGTACCGATGCCAAAACAGGCAGATCATTCATCCAGCCATGCCAAATCGTCAGCATCCAAGCAATCATACCCAAATGTCTCTTCTTTTGAGATGTAAAGATTATTGGTTTCAAATTTTTGGCACAAGGCCTGCAATTTCGAGGGGAGGTGTCAAGTCATTTACACCAATATCCCTGGTATTCAACTGGTGCTTATTTTATTGACCCCAAAAGGATCAAAGACAAAGTCAACCCCTAGCATAATTTGAACGACAGACGAAACACCTCTGAGCATTTTGCCCGGCACACTAACGATTCTGCCAGTTTTCCACCTTGAGCCGCAAGTATACTGAAAAAGGTATGGGGGAAGAAGGGAGAAGTTGAGTGAAAGAGAGAAACACACACACACACATATCACAAGTGTGGACAAACACACATACACACATGCACATGCACTCACACACACATACATACATACAATGGACATCTTTCAGTTTGAATTTACCAAATCATTTCACAAGGCTTTCATCGGCCTAAGGTCATAGAAGAAGACATACACCCAAGGTGTCACGCAGCAGGACTGAACCCAAAGCAACATGGTTGGGAAGTAAGCTTCTTCACCACAAAGCCATGCCTACACATAGTGATGATGATGATGATAAGACTGATGTTGTTTAACCCTAAGTCAGATCTGATAGAGCAGACTCAGCTGTTACCATCTCGACTCTTTGTTTAACTGGGACTAGACTGTCCAATGTTCCCTTCCATTTATAAGATAGAAGGTTGGATTCGAGGGAAACTTAGCTGCTATTTCCAGCTAGCCGAGCAGGGAAGCGTTTACGTTTGCTTAGCTCTAGTGATATTGGTTGTGTGTAGTAGCAGTGGTGGTGGTGGTGGTGAGGATGAAGACAATGAAGAAGAAGGGCATTTACATAACCCTCCAGCCCCCGCCCCCACCCACCACCCACTTTCTCCTCCACCAAACCACATGATATCTTCCATGATTCCACTAAAGCATCCTAGTCACAGCAACTCATTCTCACACATCTCTTCTCACTCAGAATTCCAAACCGAAGCTGGATTCTAAGGAGATTATAAACCAATAAATAAACAAATGAATACAAATAAAATAAAGAAAAAAAAAAAGAAAAAAAAAGAAAAAAACCCCATTGATTTTTATCACAAGTCTGCAACAATGACCTTTGCTGACCTTTGATGACTAACCTTGGCTAACCTGTATCCAGCATACTGAATTGTTGGTTCATAATAATGGTTAAGCCCATAGAATTGAAATCTCTAAGCTACTGTCACAATCAGCAACACTAACAATTTCATCACTTCCTACCATCACCACCACCACCACCAATACTGCCACCAACGGCACCACCATTATCAATACTGCCGCTGCCACCACCACCACCAGCATCGTTATCACCAACTTCGCCGCCACCACCAATATCACCCTCACTTCTTACACTCTTACACAATTGCCACGACTGCACTCAGATAATGGCACCACCGTTCTGACGATGGTTTCAATGTCTCTTGGTTTGAAATAATATCCTTTGTTAGTATTCCTGCTTGTCTGTCACATGCATAATTCTTCAGTTGCTAAGATTACAATTGATAACTCTTGTGTTTACCAGATTAGTGCAAATGGCAACGCCAAAGCAAAATAGCCAAGTGGATATTCTGGTGCAACCATCCACAATACCATCCATGCTCACTAGATGACAAACAACCGAATTAAGATGAAATAAAACAAAAAATTCATCATGATACACAGTGTAGTCATTAATTAAACACCTACACATCGTTATGCTTTTTTTAAAAACTTTTACTTTTTTATTTGCCTCAATCATTAGACTGTGGTCATGCTGGGGCATTGTCTCGAAGAGTTTTTAATCGGGCAAATTGATCCCCCAGCTCTTTTTGTCTTTTTTAAGCCTGGTACTTGTTCTATTATTTTCTTTTGTCAAACCACTATGTCATGGGAATGTAAACAAACCAGCACTGGTTATCAAGCGGTGGTGGGGAACAAACACCTACACAAAAACATACACAAATCATCATAAAATGATGATGATGATGATGATATATATGGGAGGTTCAATGACCTAGTGGTTAGGGCAGTGGACTCGCAGTTGGAGGATCGCAGTTTCGATTCCCAGACCAGGTGTTGTGCATGTTTATTGAGCGAAAACACCTAAAGCTCCATGAGGCTCCGGCAGGGGTGGGGGGTGGCGACCCCTGTTGTACTCTTTCGCCCCAACTTTCTCTCACTCTTTCTTCCTGTTTCTTGAGTGACGCTGCGATGGACTGGCGTCCCATTCAGCTGGGGGAGCACATACACCATAGAAACCGGGAAACCGGGCCCATGAAACTGGCTAGGCTTTAAAACGGGCACATAAATATATATATATATATATATATATAAATCAACTGGCTCCCGTACTGGTGGCATGTAACAAACAGTTTCTGAATGTCGTTGAAGCCAGTGACCCCTGACTGGCTCTCATGCCAGTGGCACATAAAAAGTACCATTAAAACGTGGTCGATGCCAGTGCTGCCTGACTGGCTCCTGTGTTGGTGGTACATAAAAAGCACCTGCTACACTCTCGGAGTGGTTGGCATTAGGAAGGACATCCAGCTGTAGAAACCTTGCCAGATCAGATTGGAGCCTGGTGCAGCCACCTAGATTGCCAGTCCTTAGTCAAACCGTCTAACCCATGCCAGCATGGAAACCGGACGTTAAACGATGATGATGATGATGATGATGATATATACAACAGGCTTTTTTCAGTTTCTGTCTACCAAATCCACTCACAAGGCTTTGGTTATCCTGAGGCTATAGTAGAAGACACTTGTCCAAGGTGCCATGCAGTGGGACTGAACCCAGAACCATGTGGTTGGGAAGCAAGTTTCTTACCACACAGTCATATCTGCACCTAATTATTACATCTATAATTTATCTAAACTGCATTATTTTTCTTGCAACTCCAGTTGTATGCAACTGTTATCTACAAATGGGAACTGTACACAACTTGCTTTTATATCTATTGTAGTAGTTTAATTGTCATGCCTATGGCTATCATTTGAATCAGTTCCATTGCATATATAACCAATTTAAATGCTGAAAAAACATGTTTTTTTACATGAAGATTGCAGTGGCATGAAGATCAGAAAGAAAAAAATAATCCGCTTTATATCTGCAATGTACTCTATGCCATTTGCTGAGCACTCTCTTCCTCTTTCATTAACAAACATTTGAATAAAAATGTTAAAATGGAATTTTTTCTGCTACATTACCAAGTTAAAGTCAGTTTTTTGTTTAACCTTTTTGATATGAACCCGCCTGAAACTGCCTCTGGCTCTGAGTACAAATGTCTTGTTTTCATAAGTTTTGAATTCAGATCTTCCACCAAACCTTAGTCACAATTTATATTCCCAACACTAGCTTAATGATAACTAAGTTATTTTACTAAATTGTTATATTTAAAATTAATTGAAAGAAACACAGAGCATCTCAAAATAAATACAGTAATTAAGGGGTTAAAATATATAATAGAGAAACAATTCTTAACCCTTTTGATACAAACCTGCCTAAAACCGTTTCTGCTTCTGTGGTACAAATGTCTTGTTTTCAAAAGTTTTGAATTAAAATCTTCCACCAAACTTTAGTCACAATTTATGTTCCTAACACTAGCTTAATGATAACTAAGTTATTTTACTAAATTCTTTGTTATATTTAAAATTAATTGAAAGAAACACAGAGCATCTCAACAGAAATATGGTAACAAAAGGGTTAAATGTCATCTTTTTATGCCAGAATAAGAAACTGACATTGCAAATGATATTAGTCAATCATACTGGTTTCAAATTCTGGCACAAGGCCAGCAATTTTGAAGGAGGAAAAAAGTCAATTATATCAACCCCAGCATGCAACTGGCACTCATTTTATCAATTGTAAAAGAATGAAAGGCAAAGTGGACCTTGATGGAATTTGAACCCAGAATGTAAAGACAGATGAAAAACCACTAAGAATTTTGTCTGGTGTGCTAACAATTCTGCCAATTTGTTGCCTTGATACTGGTCAATAAAAGTCAGAATGAAAAAATATAAAAAATAAAAAATCTAAAATGGAAATAGTAAAAAAAAAAAAACAAGTCTTAGTAGAATTTCTTTGCCTACCTGATAATAGCAGGACCTGTCCCAAGGTCAAAACGGAATTCAAGATGACCACCACTCATGGCTAGCATAAGGAAGTCTCCTTTACGATCTAAGGTGTAACCGTTGTAAAGAATTAGACCATCTAATGAGGTTGGTTTGACAATCATTTCAACTTCAGTGAAGGACAGTGTGCTTCGGTCAAGACCATGATATTTCAGGAAGGAATGACCATTGAAACTGGGAACATGCAAGCTTGACTCTGCAATGGAAGAAAAACAACACCACAATAATATAACAATGGTTTAAAGATTGTAATTGTTGTTAAGATAATTTGAGCAAATAATGGTAGCTGTTGGTTGGGAATAAAATAAAATTAATTCAGGCTTAGAACGAACCCCTACTATACCACAACACAAGATGAAGGACAAAGTAGGTGGTGGTGACGGGGTATGATAGTTGATTACTATATATGATGGCATTCAAGTTACCCTTATTATTAAAAAAATATTACCCTGGGTCTTATATTACATACTTTAACCCTTTAGCATTCAGATTACTCTTTCAAATATAATGCTTATTTGTATTATCTTAGACTAATCATGCTTTGGGACATCTATGATGTGGTTAGTCATTTTAGAATGGCATTATAGGGTAAGTGTGAAAAGCCAAATCTGATCAGTTTGAACATCAAACTTGTAGAATATTTAGATTAGAAGTGCTTTGTAAAAAGCATTGGTGATGGTGCCACATAAAAAGCATTGGTGATAGTGTCCCAAAAAGCAATGGTGTTGGTGCCTCATAAAAATCATCCAGTACACTCTGTAAAGTGGTTGGCTTTAGGAAGGACATCCAGTTGTAGTAACCAAGCTAAAGAAGACTATGGAACCTGGTGGGGCTCCTGGCCTTGCCAGCTCCTGTCAAACTATCCAACCCATGCCAACATGGAAAATATATGTTAAATGATGATGATGATGATGATCAGTTTAAATGCTGAAAGGTTAAATGCACTAAAACTAGTTTTTTTCCTGAATATGCTCTGTTGAAATTGGGGTGTACCTAATGTGTCCGTGTGTCTTTTAGGCCATCAAATATGATAAATGAACTTCCTTCAACCAGTTTTTGACTGCTACTTATCTGATTAATCTTGGAGACATTTCAAAACCGAATCTGGCCCAGGATATTTAAGCATAAAATATAAATGGAAATAACTAGACACATGAAGACACCTTGTCTGGCATTCTGGTCATTTTTGCCACTTCACAGCCTTTGGAGAATAATTAGAATGGCAACAACAACGTTAGCAACATTATCAGTGGAAAATGAAAATAAAATTAACGAACTTGAGAGACAAAAAAATAATGAAATAAGATAATAAGAACATAAGACAACAGTAATGAAGACAAAAAAAAATTATGATAACAACAGCAACAGCAACAACAAAAACATTGACAACAGGAACAGTAATTGCAAGAATAATATCAATAACAACAATAATAATGATAACAGGTAACAAGTAAAACAATAATAACAACAGCAGTGGTGGTGGTGGCAGCGACGATGACATCATCATCATCAGTGGCAGTAACAACACCAACAACAACAAGAACTGTAGTAGCAAGGGTGAAACAAAGCCAGAGTCACAATAACACTAATATCAATTATTACCAGAAAAATGTGGGTTACGAGATTATATATGTGTTTTATTCAATTATTTTTAATGAGGATGTAAGGGGTAAGGAAAGAAAGGAGGGGCAGAGAAAGAAGAAGAACAAGAAGAAGAACAAGAAGTGAAAGAAGAAAGACAAGAAAATGAAGAAAGACAAGAAGAAGAAGAAGTAGAGGAAATAGAATGAGATTGGAGAAGAAACCTCGTTATGGTGATTAGGATAAGAAATATGGGAACAAAATTAGACAAAATGCAAGACCTAGAATTTTCAATAATTTAATAACAAAGGGTGAATGTGATTGTGTGAGGAGAGAAAGGATGAGAGCATCCTGGCACTCCATTGGTTGCTATAGTGAGGGTTCCAGTTGATCTGATTGAACAAAACAGCCTGCTCATGAAACTTATTGAAATTAATGTGAAAGTGGCTGAGTATTCCACAGACACATATACCCTTAATGTAGTTCTCAGGAAGATTCAGCATGATACAGAGTGTGACAATACTGGCCCCTTTTGTATTACAGGTACAACTCATTTTTGCCAGCTGGAGCAATGTAAAATGAAGCATCTTTATTCTGCATATAAGGCACATGGTTCAGCGGTTAGAGCATCGGGCTCACAATCATGAGGTAGTAAGTTCAATTTCTGGACCAGACTGCATGTTGTGTTCTTGAGCAAGACACTTTATTTCATGTTGGTCCAGTTCACTCAGCTGTAGAAAT
>NC_068989.1:6105028-6116314 GCF_001194135.2 Octopus bimaculoides
TATATATATATATATATGTGTATGTATATATTTGTGTGTCCATGTTAGTCCCCACCTGCATCGCTTGAGTCCTTTTGAAGTGTTGGGCCTCACGGAGGCAATGACCAAGACCTTTGGCATTATGTCATGCTTGAGAAGAAGACCCATCAAGCCAAGTAAAATTGCAATCGTGGCAGATACCGGTGTCACACAAATTGGCACTCGTGCCAGTGGCACATAAAACCATCCATTACACTCTCAGAGTGGTTAGCATTAGGAAGGGGATCCAGCCGTAGAAAACCATGCCAAATACGACTGGAGTCTGGTGCAGCCTTCCAGTGTGCCAGTCCTCAGTCAAACCGTCCAACCCATGTCAGCATGCATGACAGACGTTAAAGGATGATGATATGTGTGTGTGTCTCTCCCTCTCCCTTTGTATTTTTGCGTCTGTGTTTGTTCCCTACCATTGCTTGATAACCGGTGTTGGTGTCTTTACATCCCCATAACTTAGCAGTCTGGCAAAAACAACTGATAGAATAAGTACCAGGCTTGATAAAAAAAAAAGAAAAAATTTACTGGCTGCGATTAATTCGTCTTGAAATTCTTTGAAGTGGTGCTCCAGCATGGCCACAGTTCAATGCTTGAAACAGGTAAAAGATGAAAGCTAAACAAATTAAAAGAGGAGAGGAGACTTTGGATAAAGTAATCCTAGATACACACATCCCTGAAGCTTGATAAGGATGGTTAGTCCTGGAAGGTCTTTGATCATGAGTCTGCATGAATGGGGACGACTTGTGGGGCTATACAACAACAACAACAGCGACAACAACAACAATGGTATTAGCATATCATCACAGACAACAAAAACATCAAGACCAAACAAGAAAAACAGAAATTAAATTGGAAACAGATAAAATAACCTGAATCTGGTCTGACCTGGGGCTAAATAACAATAACAACAACAAAAACAATAATAAAACCAATAATAACAACACTGCTTTGAGATTTTGAGATAATGACGGTGGCTCTACATGGTTGGTTGAATTGCTAGAAATAGCAGGAAAAGTGTCCCTAAAATAACACTTTAATGTTTAAAACAAGCATAAATAAATAAATAAATGAATTAAAAAGGGAATTATTGGATAAAGTAGTCCTAGATACACAGATCTCTGAGAAATGGTAAGGATGGTTACTTGTGGAATTTCTTTGATCAGAAATCTGCTCAATCAGGAATGACCTGGTCCTAGCCGGAATTCTTGTGAACATAGGTCTGCTTGAACAGGGGTGACTTTTGGGGCTATACAGCAGCAGCAGAAGCAGCAGCAGTAGCAGCAACAACGATATCGATTTCTTACATTGGCACAAGGTCGCAAGAACGACGACAACAACAGCAACATTAGCATATCCGCACAGACAACAAAAACTATCAACAACAACAACAGCAACAGAAATTAAATTGGAAAGGAAAAAATAAGCCCATGGACAACAATGAAATAATTTATAAAATAAATTGGAAAAAAAAAACAACTCATGTGACAACAACAAAATAATTTATAAAATAATTTTTTTAATTAGATATTTTTTTATTAGTGTTGATCGTGATTTTTTTCTTGTTTGTAAATTAATTTCTATTGATCTTTTTGTTGTTGTTGTTGCAGTTACTGTAGTTTTTGAGTCAATTAGGAAGCAATCTACGTGGAGGCTCTGTTTGCTGGGAATAGCACCCCCAAGCTTCCTCAAATCACACTCTGACATGTTTTAAAGAAGGAAGGACACATTGGATAACATAGCACTGGATGTTGTTGTTGGCACTCCGTCGCTTATGACGTCGAGGGTTCCAGTTGACCTGATCAACGGAACAGCCTGCTCATGAAATTAACGTGCAAGTGGCTGAGCACCCCACAGACACGTGTACCCTTATCGTAGTTCTCGGGGAGATTCAGCGTGACACAGTGTGACAAGGCTGACCCTTTGAATTACAGGCACAACAGAAACAAGAAGTAAGAGTGAGAGAAAGTTGTGGTGAAAGAGTACAGCAGGGTTTGCCACCATCCCCTGCCGGTGCCTCGTGGAACTTTAGGTGTTTTCGCTCAATAAACACTCACAACGCCCGGTCTGGGAATCGAAACCGCGATCCTATGACTGCGAGTCCACTACCCTAACCACTGGGCCATTGCGCCTCCACAACACTGGATATAATACATATCAAAATCCAAGATATGGATGGGTGGCTAAATGAAAGATAGATAATTATATAGGCAGGTAGACTAACAGACTCATATACAGATAGACAGGCAGGTAGATAGACAGGTAGAAAAATAAACAGAGGGGGAAATATAAAGAAAGTAAAAATAAAGAAAGATTGGTGAATAGCTAAACCCTTTTTTGACTATGGACACCTTGGATACCTATTTTACTGAAATAGACCCTTATAACCATTTCATGTTTAAAGAATCTTATAATATTTTTGTAATTAAATATTATAATTAAATATTATTAGAAATTGTATTCAAAAATTATTAAAATATTTTGTGTATAACCAATTTATTGTGCATGGATTCTAACAAGCAAATCTTATGTGGACCTTTAAGGGATAGATAGATAGATAGATAGATAGATAGATAGATAGATAGATAGATAGATAGATAGATGGATACAAAGATGAATGCCAAAAATAAGCTGAAAGATAGATGGATGGATGGATATACAAGGAAGTAAAGAGATATACGTACAAATACACAGAAATAGACAGACAGACAGACGGAATGATAAATAGATAGGTGAGTGGAAGAAATGCTATTTTAATGGTAATTCTTCTGGATCAAAACTAACTTGGGAGACCAAACACTGCCACCACCACCAACAGCAATAACAACAACAACAACAAGAGGTGGCAAGTACTTACTTGTCTCACAGTTGCTGCCTACATATCCCAGGGGACACAGACAAATGTGGGTGTCAGCTGATTTTACTGCGCATTTCCCACTGTTCTCACACACAACAGCTGTACAGACATTGGAACTGCATTCCACTGGAAAGAAAAAGAAGAAAAGATTCATTATTATTATGATCACCACCACCACTACCACCACTACAACAATCATCATCACCATCATCACCGTCATCACGGTCATCATCATCATCGTCATCATTTATTTATTGTATTTGTTGGTATAAAAGATGCAGGAGTATATTAGACATGCTGCAATTAGAGCAATGCATATTTACAACGAAAATGGTTTTAATGTATTAAAGCTTTTGTGAAGCCCAACTGTGCATATAGGACCCAGTGTGGTTTTTTAGAAATGCATTTTTGGAAAAAATGTGTTGCTTATATGCCATCAAATATGGTACTTAAGCATTTCAATATTTTTTATATGAATTTCTTTTAAATAAAAGCTTTTAAATATAGATAAATATCTCTCTATGCCATTCTAGTTTTTTCTTGCAGTTTCATTTGTGTTTTCTTGCAATGCCTTGTAATGTTGAATTTGCTTTGGCTCCTGTGGCAAATGCATAAATTACTGGTTTCAAATTCTGGCACAATGCCAGCAATTTCGGAGGAATTGGAGTAAGTCGATTGCAGTCGACCCCAATACTCAACCAGTCCTTGTTTTACTGATCCCGAAAGGATGATAAACAAAGTCGACTTTGGTGGAATTTGAACACAGAACATAATGATGGACAAAATGCTGCGAAGCATTTTGCCCAGTGAAGTAAGGATTCTGGTAGCTCGCTACCTTAACAAATGTGCCTTTATGTTTTGAGTTCAAATCCTGCCGAGGTCCACTTTGCCTTTCATTCTTTCGGGGTTGATAAATTAAGTACCAGTTGCATACTGGTGTTGATCTAATCGACTGACCCCCACCTCCCCCAAAATTTCGGGCTTTGTGTCTAGAGTAAAAAAGAATATTTTTAAGGTGGTGAGCTGGCAGAAACATTAGCACACCAGGCAAAATGGGTTCTTCTCCATCATACAATATGAATAAGGAAGGAAGGGGTGATGGCAAATTGATAGAGAGATGATAGAAATTCTACGATGAAAAATAATCAGTGTTTCAACTCTGTGTGTGTATGTAAAAGGGAGGTATGTGAATATTTGTGTGTGTGTGTGTATGTGTGTGTGTGTGTGTGTGCAATGTAAGTGGGATGGTGAACATTCAATGCTGAAAAGAAAAATCAACAACCTCAAGATTCAGCAGTGCTTATTTTATTGATACTGGAAGGATGAAAGACAAAGTTAACCTTGTTTGGATTTGAACTCAGAACGCACTGGCTTGCTACCAATTCTACGAGCTTGTTGCTTTACAATTTGCTAATAATGATAATTTCGTGCATTTTTTTTTTTTTTTAATTAAGATCTCACAAATTATGGGGCTGGGGAGGATCATAACTGATTAATTTAATCTCCGTATTTTACTGCTTTCCATTTTATCGACTCCAGAAGGATGCAAGTCGTAGTTGACCTGGGCAGGATTTGAACTCAGAAACATAAAGACCTAACTGAAAAAAACAAAAACAAAAAAAAAACAGCACGTGGCATTTTGTCTGACACCACCAACTCTGAATTTGAATTGGCAATACAAGGAGGGAAAAAGATAAAAAGAAAAAAAAAGGAGGAAAAAAAAAACGAGAAACAATTAATGTGTTGCCTGGTTGTAAAATAGTTGCAGATATTGATTATGCTAAAATTAATGACAAAACATTGTTGGTTCAAGCAGGAGTTGAGGCATAAGAAGAGAAAAATTAATTGGAAAAAATTCTAAAACCAGAGGGACCACAAAAATAATGAGAAACTATGTCAAGACTTTTAAATCCCACAATAAACCTGCTAAAGGGTTAGATTAAATTTTAGAGAATGTCTACCAAAATCAAGTATGGATTATTGATATGACTTGTTTTAGGGAAAATAAGCATATGGTAAAAAAAGAAAGAAAACGGTAAAATAAAAAAAGTACTACTTGAGGAACTGTAAAGAACTGTAACTATAGAATCAGTTAAACTTCAAAATGATGCTTAACAGAAAGACTTGGTAGAGCATAAAGATTGTTTCGAATGTGATTGGTAATGTCTGAAAGGGATGGTTAAATGAATAAATTGTTCTAAGGAAAAAGAACTTGCTGAATAAAGAGATGCAGCGGCTGATACGGAAGTTTGTGGTGTTAGAAATTATTCTTGTCTACTCTAGGTACAAATCCCAAACTTTTTGGGGAGTGGGGCCAGTCAATTAGATCGACCCCAGTATGCAACTGGTACTTAATTTATCGACCCTGAAAGGATGAAAGGCAAAGTAGACCTCGGCGGAATTTGAACTCAGAATGTAAAGACAGACAAAATACCATTGAGGATTTTGCCTGGTGTGCTGATGTTTCTGCCAGCTTTCCACCTTAAAAAAATTCTTTTTTACTCTAGGTACAAGGCCCAAAACTTTTGGGGAGTGGGGCCAGTCGATTAGATCAACCCCAGTATGCAACTGGTACTTAATGTATCGACCCTGAAACAGACACACAAATATATACATACATACATATATATATATATTCATGATGGGCTTCTTTCAGTTTCCATCTACCAAATTCACTCACAAGGTTTTGGTTGGCCCAAGGCTATAGCAGAAAGCACTCGCCCAAGGTGCCATGCAGTGAGACTGAACTTGGAACCATGTGGTTGGGAAGTAAGCTTCTTACCACACAGTATGCTGTGTATAAAAAATAAAAGAGAAAGACTGCAGATGTCAGAGGAATGGCAGAATCAGTAGAGTATTGGTTAAAATGCCTTTCTGCATTTATTCAAGTCCCTTTATAGTCAGAGTTCAATTCCTACTCAGTCACTCATACAGGCCAACAAGGTCATTCATCTTCCTAGCTTTTCTAAAATAACCAACAATTCTTGCTCCCTGAAATCGCTGATATTTTGCCAAACTTAGTGTCTATTATTATTTATACAGTTCAGTAATTATTATCAATGTTGTTGTTGTTTTCGTTATATTATTATTATTATTATTATTATTATTATTATTATTATTATTATTATTATTAATGTTGTTGTATATTCATATATTCATATTCAGTTGTCAATCATAATTAGATAAAGACATTGCCAAAGAATGGCATTAAGTTTGGCAGCCACAAGTAAGATCTCTTTGAGAGAAATAATAATGATAATAATGATTTCGAATTTTGGCACAAGGTCAATAAATTCGGTGGGGAAGGGTAAGTTGATTCCACTGACCACCAGTACCCAAATGGCTCTTATCTTATTCACCCCCGAAAGGATGAAAGGCAAGGTGAACCTTAGTGGAATTTGAACTCAGAATGTAAAACTGGAAGAAATGCTGCTAAGCAATTTTTCCTGGACAGAAGTGACTCTGTCAGGTTGAGTATTATCATGTACATTGTTTTGTCTTGGTATAAAAGATGGTCGACAGCAAATATTCTGCTCAATACCACAGATTTGCTTGTCAGTTGTTTGACCTTAACCAGTTGAGCATGTCCCTTAGTGGCTGATGATATGTGCATCTCTGATCATGAACAGAAGTAGTAGGGGAGCATCATAGCCATGTGTTGAGAGGAATGCCCTAACCACTAAGCCATGTGCCTTCATACATACGTACATACATTGCTGAGACCCCCTTCGGTCATGACTGACCATTGGACTGGTCATGGGATAGGTCATTTCTACAGGTGAGTGAACTGGAGCAACGTGAAGTAAAGTGTCTTGCTCAAGAACACAACACGCAGCCCGGTCTGGGATTTGAACTCACAATCTCACGATCTATGCTTTAACCACTGAGCCATGTACCTTCACATACATACATAGATTCCTGATAGATGACAATACTGAACAAACCAGGTAATTTCACACCTTTTTTTAACCACAAGAAAGAGAGAGTTTCTTCATGGTAACAGCAGTGAGTTTGCCTTTTAGCAGTTGAAATTTTACAAACATTTTAATTAAACTAAATTTTGCTTATGCCTAAACACTGCATGGCACTAACTCTTTGATATATATATGTGTGTATATATATATATATATATATATATATGCATTTGATTGTCAAAAATCAAAATTAAAATCACAATTAGAATCTCAATCAAATCGAAATCAAAAAAGGAAACTGTAGTCATGGCTGATGCCAGTGCTGCTTGACTGGCTCCTGCACTGGTGGCACGTAAAGAGCACCCACTACACTCTCGGAGTGAGTGGTTGGCGTTAGGAAGGGCATCCAGCTGTAGAAACTCTGCCAAATCAGATTGGAGCCTGGTGTAGCCATCTGGTTCACCAGTCCTCAGTCAAATCGTCCAACCCATGCCAGCATGGAAAACGGACGTCAACACATGGACTCACACATACACACACACTAAAGCACCAAATACATTCTGTGAAGTTGTTAACATCAGGAAGGGCATCCAGCCTCAGAAACCTTGGCAAAGCAGACATTGGAAACCAATGCACCCATCTGGCAAGTTGGATTCTATTAAAGCATCTAACTCATGTCAGCATGGAAAAAAGAACATCAAATGATGATGATGATGATGACGACGATGATGATGATATATGAATTTACACACAAGCATATCTTTGGTGTTATCAATTTTAAAGACATACATTTACTGCTGATTAAACATGAATTATTTCCACTTATCTCGCTGCTTACGATTCAGACTGTATTTGAATAGAAAGAGAATTTTTTTTTTTTTTACTCTTTTAAATGATGTAAGATTAAACAAAAATTTGAAATTAGCCTAATTATTGACAATATCGTTAACGTTACAAAATGAACATGACTTAATTGAAGAACATTTAAAGTATGTAATTTTTGCTACAAAAGCAATGGATGCATAAAAGATGTAGAAGAACAAAACCAGATGCCACTAATAATCATTCAGGTATCTGAAATTCTTCAAAACACAATTATACACATATGATGTATTGAATCTATAAATTTGATTATTACATTATTGGAAATTTTTTTCCACATTTTTTGACTATACAATAATTATACAATTCGCTCAATTTCCTGGATTTCTTCTACTGAACACAGCTAAAAATCTATCAAATTTTTCAATCCAACAATTGCGTTGGTCACTGAAGCACTCTGTTCTTTTCTTTCTTTCTTTTTTATTTTTTTTTAAGCTTTTGATGAATTCTTTGATTATTTCTGCAGTATGTTTCTGGTTATTGTTATTTTGAAAAATTCATGATTTGCCTAAGTGGCTCTTGGAATATGAAAGCATGCTGAGATCGAAGCCACTACATGGCTTTGTGGCTCACCAGTTTCTCTCACACTGTCCAACTCATGCCAGCATGGAAAATGGATGTTAAATGATGATGGTAGTGCTGGTGATGATGATGATGATGATGATGATTCTCTGAGACCTTTAGACAATTCTGTTCATGATTTTCTGAGACCGTTAGACAATTCTGTTCATGATTCTCTGAGCTAGTGAATAGAGCCCTACTTATATTCTGGACATTGCAACACTAAACCATGACATTGCCATCACCTTGCTTAACTGTTAAATTCATTCATTCAGTGTAAAATTCCTCTCTTGTACACCCCTGAAAACGATGTTGGCTGTCAGAGCTGAACAAATAATAAGTTCGACTCATTCAACCATTAGACTTTTGTCCAGTTTCACAACATCCTGAGCAAAACGAATGCAGACACATTGTATTTTCATACATGTCCAGGAGGACAATTTTCTCCCAGGACTATCTCTGCAGTGAAAGGTCTTTTCACATTCAAGTGCATTCAGACATGTCAAATATGACTTTACATAAATGTATTTTATTCCACATTTCTTGTTTCTTTTCGTATTTTTTTTCCCAGAGAAATGTACAATTTCGTACATGAAACATGTCCCATGACCTTTCACTGCTCGTCACTTTTTGATGATAGTGATCAATTCTGTGAAAGATCAATCAAAATGCCAGTGGTCATCATTGTCTTGTTCTTCATGGATGAGTGGTGAATGACTTAGTGTATCGGTTTTGTAGCTGTTTGTGGCAGATCTCTTCAAAGATGGTCAAAATGGTCAGCAATTCTATCAAAGTTTTCAACGCAATGGTATGTCTCAGTTAGTTACTGAGCATGCAATTTCATCAACAATGGCTCAAAATGTGGAGGCACAGAGCCTAGTGGTTAGAGCTGTGGACTTGCAGTCGAAGGATCATGTTTATATTTGTATGTCTGTGTTTGCCCCACCACCCCATCGCTTGACAACTTATGTTGGTGTATTTACATCCCCATAACTTAGCGGTTCAGCAAAAGAGACCGATAGAATAAGTACTAGGCTTACAAAGAATAAGTCCTGGAGTCAATTTGTTCGACTAAAAGCATTGCTCCAGCATGGCTGAATCAAGTAAAAAGAGTTTATTTTACTTAAATATTTAGATACAGTACAATACAGACTATTAAAATCAAAATAACTTTTTCTCATAAAATGATGAGTTCATTAATACTGTAAGTAATTGCACTATACTAATTAGAATGCTTTTCTCTAATCAGTTTATTAATACAGACAGTAATTGTATTATGCAAGATAAAATTAATTAAATCTAAATAACTCAACAGAGTACAAAATTCTCTCCTATTCATATACAGTTTGTATCTTAAGTGATTAAACAAACAGGTAATTAACATTTAATTATCAGAGCTCTTGTCTTTAAACTGATAACACTGTATAGACATAACACATACACACATACTTACACCAATAACAATTAGGGTACTTGGCTTTGTGACTAAATGCCTAAGTGACAATCTGGATAAGCATGGATTTTCAGGATAAGAAATCAATCAACTGACTCAGACATTACAAATACAATCTGTAAGTGGAAGAATAAATATGTGCAAGGCTTTTCTCAAGTTTAAAATATGACACTGATTTCCTTATCTGACGAGGGAGCTTTGTATCATTGCTGGAACCAGCTTCTTCCTCGGAAGAAGAATTTAGATGATTAAAAAAAGAAGAGAATAAATACATATGTACACACACACACACACACACACAATCATATATATATATATATATGTATAGGTGCAGGAGTGGCTGTGTGGTAAGTAGCTTGTTTCCCAACCACATGATTCCAGGTTCAGTCCCACTGCATGGCACCTTGGGCAAGTGTCTTCTACCACAGCCTTGATAAGAAGGTGTATGAATAAATGAAAAATCAATAAGCTGTGTAAGTTAAAAATAGTTGCTTAACAAGGTGACACTGATGCACATTTCTCAGAATTTCACATTTGCCGGTAGCCAAGTAGTACAATCCATCAAGGGTACAATTCCGAGTGAGACTAACCTTACAGAAAATCTAACAGAGAAACTTTACTTTCATAGGAATTCCAACCATCCTCAAGCTGTAATTATGAATCTAGTTACAGATATCAACTGAAGAATCTTCAATGCACCAGTGAAGAGAAAGAACTTCAGCAAAGCTGAACCTCATTGTAGGAAGGTATTGGTAAAGAGCGGGATAATTGAGAAGTTAGTGTAGATAGAGAGTTCTCCCTTCCATATCATTCCTTAATCTTAAGAGAGTTAAGTGGATTTCTGGTGTGGCTACGGTCTTTTGAGGGGAAAAATATCAGTCAAAGTAATGCTCAAAATTTTCTCTGAGAACCAGAAAATAGTGAATAGAAGTGGTTATTTGTTCTGTGAAATTCAATGAGGAGGAGGAGGGGAGGGAGGAGGGGGAGAAGAAGAAGAAGAAGAAGAACTTCTTGGCAAGTTGCTAAATGTAAAATCATGCAATATCTCGGTTGCTGCTGATAATACTGAAGGCTCATGGGAGAATTTAAATGAACTGATCTATAATACATCAATGGAAATGCTACAGAATGTTTGAAAATGAAAACACCAAGATTAGATCAGATAGGAAGACTTTGAAATACAACAAATTCTTGAGGATATACACAAATCTCATAAACATTCTATGAATACCAGCAATTCTGTTAAGTTGACAAAAGAAAAAAAAAGAGGAAAATGAACAAGAAAATTTAGTTCAGTTGGAGCTTATAATAAAAAAAAAAATATTTATAACGGAATAATGAAAGTAAATTAATTAAATCTTATGATGTAGAAATCCATTTTATTGTTTCATTGACATATTGAAGAAACCTTAAGAAAGACTTTGTATTTAATTATCAGTTGTTGTAAGGGAGAGGAATAATGCCAAAATAATGGTACAGACAGGTGCTTATGAATATTCTTATTCAATATGTATATATATCTCTATATCTCTCTATCTATCTATCTATATATATATATATATATATATATATATATATATATATATATATAT
>NC_068989.1:6116803-6118556 GCF_001194135.2 Octopus bimaculoides
TATATATATATATATATATATTTATATGTAGTGAAGGAAAGAATCTCTTGATACTTATTCAACCATGTTGCAGCCGAATATCTTCTTCAAACATCAACCAACAATCTTAAGAATTAATGATTATTCTGAATAAATTCGTTCTGAATATAACATGCCAAAAAAGAAGACAAATTTATTGAGTGAATAATGAAACTAATATGGAGAAAAATGTTCCAGGTTCTTCTGGAAGCACAAACTTTGCCTGAAACACTTTCTATGAATATACACATACACAAATATATACCTAATTGGTGATAAAGCCACTTAGCCTTGTTTTTTATTTCTTTTTGTTTCTCTGTCTTGCAAATTATTTGGCGACCTCATTAGAATCTGGTAGCAAGGAAAAAAACCATCAAGTTCATTCTATAAAGTGGTTGTTATTAGAAAGGACATCCAGCCATAGAAACTGTGCCAAAGCTGACACTGAAGTCTAACACAAACCTGCAGTTTGCTAGATCCTGTGAAACGCTTTAGTCCATGCAAGCTTGGAATATGGACAGTAAATAAAGATGATGATGATCGTGATCATAATGAAAGCCATCAACCAAAGAAATTCCAAGGAACACAAAAGGACCATGGCTATGCTGTATCCTTTCTGATAGGCTGGCATGATAAAATAACCCAAAGAAAGTTTTGCGCTTCTAAGAATTTAATGATGGAACCATATGAGATCTGTAAAATGGGACCTGAATATACAAGTGACATACATTGGATCTTCCATGAATAAATACCTGAATAGATGTCTTATTCTATCTCTTTTATTATGCTTTGAGTCATTGGATGGCAGCCATGCTAAGCATCACCTTGATGGGTTCAGCCAATCAAATTCACCCCAGTATTTATATGTTTTTAAAGTTTGGTGTTTATTTTATTGGTGTCTTTTGCCAAACTACTAAGTTATTGGGAATGTAAACAAATTAGCATCAGTTGTTATGTAGGAGTGGTGACCAGGCACACACACACATGCATACACATGCGTACACATGCGTGTGTGTGTGTGTGTGTGTGTGTGTGTGCCTGTGTGTGCATGCATGTGTGTTCATCTGTCTGGCTATGTGCGTGTATGCGTGTCTGTGTGCATGTGCATGCGTGCGTGTGTGTGTGTGTGTGTGTTTGTCTGTTTGGGTCTATGTGTGTGTGCATGTACCTTTGTGTGTGCTTGTGTGTGTGTGTGTGTGTGCATGTGCATGTGTGTCCATGTATGAGTTTCTGTGTTCATCTGTTTGGATATGTGTATGTATGTGTGTGTATGTCTGTGTGTCCATGCATGTGTGTGCATACGTGTGTGTGTGTGTGTGTGTTTGTCTGTCTGGGTGTATGGCTGGCCACCACTCCTGCATGACAACTGATGCTAGGTCATAGGTTAAACAGAACAACGGAGTGTACTACGTAGTTTGTAGCAAATGTACCAGGCCTGACATTGGTAGCAGCATTCAAGAACTGCTCATCTGCATTAAAGAGCAAACTTGTACAAAAGCCTTTTCCATTAAAAAAAATAATCTAGAGAGATATCATAACAAGGATATCATGGTTCCTATCTGGAATGCAATTAGGAGATGAAACGAGTTCTTGTAAAGAGTTAAGAATAGCAAAGCTATTGAGGAATTGTGATCAGTGAAGCTGCTGAAGACAATGACTTCAAAGAAGATAAAGGGGATGTATGTGTGTGTATATATATATATATATATATATATATATATATATATATATATAT
>NC_068989.1:6126204-6126411 GCF_001194135.2 Octopus bimaculoides
AGTTTTTCCTCCACCTCTACCAACACCACTACCATCACCACTTGGCAACCAGTGTATGTATGTGTATATATATATATGTATATATGTATATATATGTATATCTATCTATCTATCTATCTATCTTTCTATCTATCTATATATATGTATTCATTCATCAAGATAGATAGATAGATAGAGAGAGAGAGAGAGAGAGAGAGAGGTAGATAG
>NC_068989.1:6126421-6128434 GCF_001194135.2 Octopus bimaculoides
TATATATATATATATATATATATATATATATATGTATGCATGTGTATACACACACACATATCAGTTATGTGAAAACTCTTGGTAACAGTTTGTGGAGGAAGTCTTTTCAGTTTTAATAAAATACTACCCCTCACCCCACACACTCTCACAGGAACCACTCACATCCACACCCACCCCATATATATATTTATGTGCGTGTGCCTTTCAGTTTTTCCTCCACCTCTACCAACACCACTACCATCACCACTTGGCAACCAGTGTATGTATGTGTATATATATATATGTATATATGTATATATATGTATATCTATCTATCTATCTATCTATCTTTCTATCTATCTATATATATGTATTCATTCATCAAGATAGATAGATAGATAGAGAGAGAGAGAGAGAGAGAGAGAGGTAGATAGATAGATAGATAGATAGATAGGTAGATAAACAAGTAGATAGATAAATCTAGAAACATGATATGATACAGGTGTATACATGTATACCTGAGTGAACACATTTATTCACACGCACACACACACACACACACACACACACACACACACACATACACACATACACCTGCACATTTTTATCACACCAGAGGATTTCTTTGCTAGAAGCTGAGCTGTGATATGACGGTGTAACCAAACAGTTGCCAGGGCCAACGTCATTGATTTCATCACTATAGCGTAACCATGGAAATAGCTTATCCCTTTCGAATGACCAATCACTTGCAACAGATATAACAGCAGCGATACTAAAAACAAAAACAAACTGATTGGAAATGATAGAAACAGTTACAATAACATGAAGAAGAAGAACGATAATAGCAAGTAACATAATAATATAAGAACAGTAACAGCGATGATAGTAAGAGGGGGGGGGACGACTACGACGATGTGTATTAATAATAATAATGATGATGGGAACGTCGTCAATAGCAACAGGAGACACAACACCAAGAGGAATAACAATTAAAATGGTATTAAGAAAGAGAATGAGTGTTGCAGTCACAATAGTAACATCTCTTAGTAACAAGAGCAGTTACAATTGTGACAACAACCACAACAACAACAGCAGCGACGATTAAAACAGGATTTGAAAAGGTAACGAGTGTTGCAGTCACAGCAGTAACGTCTCTTAGTAACAACTACAACAATGGCAACAACAACAACAATAACAGTCGCAACAGCTATGGCTGTAACAGTAAAAATAACAACAATAACAACAACAGTGACAGCAATTGCACTAGTGACAAATTTAGTGACATGAACCATAACAACGGCAAAATCCAAAACGGTTCCTAAGTATTAATTTTATGTTTTTTTTTTCTTTTTAATGGTAGTGTATGAATTGAGGAAAATTTGACTGTTGTTTCTAACATCCTGAGTAACCAGAAGGGACTTCCTCATGAGCCCCAAAAGAAGTTGAGGTGGGCAAATATGGCATCAGTTTCAGGATTCAACTTTAGCGTTTAAACCAGCCATATCTGGCATAAACATTCTACCTGTTCTATGTTCAGATCGGCTTGATCTGGCCTCTCGCACCTGCCCTGCAATGCCATTTTAAAAATAAAGCAATCACCTCATCGAAATCTCGAAGCATTGAGGAAATCACAAGATAAATTCCATATTCACCTCTCAGATTCACACGCTTATTGCAGCAGTTCTTCAGTTTTTCTAAGCCCTGTAAAAGAACTCAGAAGGTAGGGCCTCCAGCCAGGTCTTTCAGGATGCCCTTAAAGTCAGGAAATTTTCAGCACCCCCTCATATGTGTGTGTTTGTGTGTGTGTGTGTGTGTGTATGTGTGTGTCCCTGTTTTGATATTACATGATGGCCGTAAGAGATGTTTGTATGCAGTCTTCTGTAAAAACACCAATGGCCATGAGATATATTACTTTGCTTGGAAGGAGGTGAAGGTTGGCAACAGGAAAGGCACCTAGCTGTGAAAAATCAGCCTCAACAACTTTCATCTGATTCAGACATGCATAGAAAAGTGAATATTAAATGGTGTGACAAT
>NC_068989.1:6128835-6133718 GCF_001194135.2 Octopus bimaculoides
ATATATACATATGTTGTTGGCACTCCGTCGCTTATGGCATCGAGGGTTCCAGTTGATCCGATCAACAGAACAGCCTGCTCGTGAAATTAACGTGCAAGTGGCTGAGCACTCCACAGACAAGTGTACCCTTAACGTAATTCTCGGGGGTATTCAGTGTGACACAGAGTGTGACAAGGCTGACCCTTTGAATTACAGACACAACAGAAACAGGAAGTAAAAGAGAGAGAAAGTTGTGGTGAAAGAGTACAGCAGGGTTCGCCACCATCCCTTGCCGGAGCCTCGTGGAGCTCTTAGGTGTTTTTGCTCAATAAACACTCAACAACGCCCGGTCTGGGAATCGAAACCGCGATCCTATGACCGCGAGTCCGCAGCCCTAACCACTGGGCCATTGCACTTCCACATATACAGAAACATATATAATATGTCTCTACAAATATACATATGTATGTAAGAATACATATATCTGTACATACACATACACATAATGGACTTCTGCCAAGGACTTGTCTACCAAATACCGCCGAAAGTTTACCCAAGTCAAACTATTTAGTTTCAGTAATTTAGAGTAAAACTTCTTAACATTCCTGGCTAAAATTATTTCATATTTCAGTGCCACTATTTGCATAAAAATGGTTATAACAAGTGGTGAATGCATGAATTTATGATCACAATATCACAGCTTAATAACACTAAATGAATATTTTAAAACATCTCTAACATATGATTGAAACAGAATCCTTGAGTAAGAAGAAAATGTCGCCAAACAGTCTCTCTTTCTGATAATTCCATATTTTATTTTACATTTCGTGAACAATAACTTCATTTGTTACTGGTTTTTAACAGGTCAATCACAGGTTCATTGCATTTCTGATAATCAGACTGACAAGAGATTGTATGTACAACTTGAGTGGAACAAATACTACACAAAAGAATTTGGTTCCTCAAAATACTGACATATAAGTTTCCTTGGTGATTTTTACAACTTTCACCAATGTTTTCATCACCAAAAGATATATATATGTATCAAAAAAAAAAGACTGTACATGGTTATTTTTCCTGAAATGCAGACTGTCTTGGACTTGTGACAGATACATTACATCACACTTGGAAGATTATGTATTTGCGAATTAAGAGTGATTGCAGTAAAATATCTAAAGAACCAAAGAGACAGTGAAGCACTTGGAGACTCAAGAAGCAATTCAAAACGTAATTGTCACATTTCTGTGGAAGATATCAGACATGAGCTCAGTAGCAGCTACCCAAAAATGCCATCAAAGAACTACCTCTCAATACAACAGGGTGTCTGTCAACTAATTTTCATTTACAAGTCATTGGACAATCCAAGGCTATGGCAGAAGATACTTGCTCAAGGTGCAAAGCCCTAAGACCAAAGTCAGATCTGCAGGGATGTAAAACAAATCCCTTAACCACATGAACTGGTTTGTGCTCAGCTCATATAAATAGATATAAAAAAAAGATGTGGCTGTGTGGTAAGAAGTTTGTTACCCAACCACATGGTTCTGGGTTCAATCCCACTGCATGGTACTTTGGGCAAGCGTCTTCTACTATAGCCTTGGGCTGATCAAAGCCTTGTGAATGGATTTTGGTAGATGGAAACTGAAAGAAGCCTGTCTTTTATTTATGTATTTATGTATCATCATCATCATCATTGTTTAACGTCTGTCTTCCATGCTAGCATGGGTTGGACGATTTGACTGGGGACTGGCGAACCAGATGGCTACACTAGACTCCAATCTCATCTAGAAGAGTTTTTACAGCTCGATGCCCTTCCTAACGCCAACCACTCCGACAGTGTAGTGGGTGCTTTTTACATGCCACTGGCACAGGAGCCAGTCAGGCAGCACTGGCATTGGCCACATTCGGATGGTACTTTCTACATGCCACTGGCACACGGGGAGCCAGTCAAGTGGCACTGGCAATGACCCACGCATGAATGGTGCTTATTACATGCCACCAGCATGAAAGCCAGTGAGGTGGCACTGGCATCGGCCACAACTACAATTTCTACTTAATTGTGATTTGATTTTGATTTTACTTGACACAATAGGTCTCCTCAAGCACAGCATGTCGCCTGATGATTCAAAGGAATTTTTTAAATGGGGTGGTTATGCGATAATGATGTAGGCTATGGGTGTGATCTCACTTTACTTGCAGGGTTTTCTCAATCAATATTCCCTTTAATAGAGATGAAGATCACAGTCTCATCACCCATCACTTGAAAAACAGCAGCACAGAAACCAGCAAACATTGACGTTGTACAGAACATGTACTCTGTGTAGGAATTTTATGCATGAATGATCTTCTTGTCACTGACTCCAGTGTAAACACTGCTTAGATTAGTATACCTGGCTGACAAATCAGGTCTAATTCTTACTTCATAGTGGAATGGTTAACCGTAAGAACATCTATTATTTGTAAAAACAATAACTCCAACAAATATTAATATAAAAAAAAACCCACAAGAACAAACATGGTTATAAAATAATCCCAGCTATTTGTATTCAAGACATCAGGAAATTAAATGATTCTGAAGATGCTAAATGAATTTTTCATTATTTTTTTTTTCATGTACCAAAACTTCTGATTCATGAACTTTGAAATTATGAATTAGTGATGTAAATGCTTTTCCCAACGGCATTGAAATGGAAATATGACTGTCTACTCAACAAATTTTTTGCTAGAATTTCCATTTTATATTTTTGCTTGTTAATTTTTCAAGCGGTTTATCTTAGCCTTGTCTAACAATGCTATACTAAAATGATAGCTATTTCAATTCATACCCTTTAAATTCAATTTTAATTCCAAATTCTGAAGATTAACTTTCATTCTTATAATAAAAATTAATAATAAAATTCGAAATTTATCTTCTGGATTTGAACTGTCTTTCTGACATTGTTTTTCTAACACTGTTGGTGGTGTGTGACCATTTTAAACAGTAAAAAATCAAATACAATAATTCTCATCTGTTTTTAGAATTATATTAATTAATTCATGAAGAGAAAAATAAGTTCCCAAAATAATTATCTCCCTAAGATAATAGCAACAATGCTACACTTGCTCATACTAGAATTTAGCCCACAAACAACATTAAAACATACAGACACATTAGATTAAAATAAAATCTGTATAGTTAAAATTTTCTCAACAATGGAAGCTAACCTTACTAGCATTTACAGAATCTGTGAGTTAGAGTGTTAAACTACACTCCTCAATGACTAAAAGCAATTCCAATTCCAAAATATTTTGGCCCATCTGACAGGATATTAAAAGGAAATGAACTTCAGAGGGCAAGCTACTTGGTTGAAAAGTGGTTTATATAAAATTCTGTTTCTTTAGTGAAGGAGTGCACTCTTTAGTCTTACAGATAAAGGAAGTCTGGTGTAGTAGGAAGGCTGCTGGATACCAGAGTCTATGAAACTAATACTTTTATAGAAATACGCATTCAGATGTTCATAAACAAACTCACAAATACAAAAAAGACACGTACATCTAAGAAGACTCTGGAACAAAGTAAATGGAATTGTGTTCAGTCAGACATACTAACAGACAGACATAAACAAATATTTCTGATAAATATACATCAGCATGCATACATATATACACATACACAATCATATACATATGTACATATACATACATAAATACATTCCTACCTACCTACATACATACACACATACATACATACACACACACATACATATATATATAGATTTACACTCAGACACACACATAGATAGATAGATAGATAGATAGATAGATAGATAACTAGATAGGTAGATGAATAAGTAGATAGAAAGCCATATGCATGTCCAGACATCAACAAAAAACATATGTGTGTAGGTGTGTACATGCGTTTGCACATGCACGTGTGAACACATTCATACAATACATACATAAACACAGTATTGCCAAATGCTTGACAACTTCACTTTGAAATTACAAAGCACGAGGCTTGATTTCAATCTGTGGAATCTCGAGCGAGTGTCTTTTATTATAATCTCAGGCTGACCCAAAGGTTTAGAGTCTGAAGAAATGCTGCTAAGCTAAGCACTTTATGGATGTAAAACCCAAGGTAACACCATAGACCGACCACATCTCTCTTTAACTCGCTCTCCCTCTCTCTCTCTCTGTATATATATATACATATACATATATATATATATATATATATATATATATATATATATATATATATATATATATATATATAATGTATGTATGTCTATATCATCATTATTGTTTCAACATTCCACTTTTCTATGCTTCCATAAATCAGAATTCATTAAGTCTGATTTTCTATGGCTGGATGCCCTTTCTTTCATCATGTGTGTGTGTGTGTGTGAAAATGTATTCAGTTTCTTCTGTGGACTTACAGATAAATATATACATATATATTTTATTGGACTGTAGACATTGGTAAATCTTTTAGTAATTAAATGTGGAAAAATCTGAAGGAGGAGGTGGAGGAGAAGAAAAAGAAGATGATGATGATGATGATAACGACGACGATGAAGAAAGACATAAGGGGATGGGGAAGAGATGAAGGAGAAGAAGAAGAGGAAGAAGAAGAGGAAGAGGAAGAGGAAGAAGAAGAGGAAGAACTGCTAAAATAAATAGAAATTCTGATTACGTTATCCAAGTATTTTCCAATTCTTAATGTTTTGACATGAATGACCTTTGATATCTCCAGTTGTTTGAGAAGGAATCAAGTGTGTGTGTGTGTGTGTGAGTGACTGTGTGTGCATGTGCATGTGCATGTGTCTGCTATGTATATATATATGTATACAGACACACAAACACAGACATATAAATACATTCTTATATATATATATATATATATATATGTACATACATATATATAT
>NC_068989.1:6136746-6137238 GCF_001194135.2 Octopus bimaculoides
ATATATATATATATATATATACGTATACATAGGCGCAGAGTGGCTGTGTGGAAAGTAGCTGCCTTACCAATCACATGGTTCAGGGTTCAGTCCCACTTTGTGTAGCGGTATGTCATCTGCCATTATGTTCCGAGTTCAAATTCCACCGAGGTCGACTTTGCCCTTCATCCTTTCGGGGGTCAATGAAATAAGTACCAGTTATGCACTGGGGTCGATGTAATCGACTCAATCCCTTTGTCTGTCCTAGTTTGTCCCCTCTATGTTTCGCCCCCTGTGGGCAATAAAGAAATAATAATAATAATAATAATAATAATAATAATAATAATAATAATAATAATGATAATAATAATAATTATTATTATTATTATTATCATTATTATTATTGTTGTTATTATTATTATTATTATTATTATTAGTAGTAGTAGTAGTAGTAGTCCTTTATTATAATTTGAAAGAAGCTTCACAATAACAATGAGTGGATAATGAAGAAGT
>NC_068989.1:6137341-6139508 GCF_001194135.2 Octopus bimaculoides
TCATTAGAAAAGTATGATGAGGTGAAAATAAAATTTAACTGTCAATATTCGTTTGTACTTCCCTGTGATTGAAAATGAATAATCAAATGGACCAGCAAACGAATACTGATGTATTGATATGAATGAATTAATGCAAATATGGAAAAAGAATGTAAAAATGGTGAAGGATGGAAGTAAAATGATTCACAAGAAGTATATAGAGACATTAATAATAACAAGAGCGCAAAACTCCGCCAAGGCAACACCAGCGTCCTCTCAATGATTAGCCAGAGATGATCTTTAAAATGAGAATATCTGAAATAAACTCAATTGCTCTCACAAATGAGAATACTAAAAATGAACCCGATCACTCTCAAAAATTAAGTAAAAAAAGAGGAAAGATAATCCAGAATCCTTGTCCGGTACCAGACTGATCCCAAAATCTAATCAGTTTGTGCCAGTCATGAGCCCAAACATCCCTGAAAGTTTCATCTGAATCCATCCAGTGGTTCTTGAGATATCTTGTCCACAGACACACAAGCAAACACGACTGAAAACAATATCTCCTGCTTCGCTAAGGCAGAGGTAACAAAAGCACTGAGAGAGCGTAAACCTCCGCCAAGGCAACACCAATGTCCTCTCAATGATTAGCCGGAGATGATTTTTAAAATGAGAATATCTGAAATAAACTTGATTGCTCTCACAAACAAGAATACTAAAAATGAACCCGACTGATATACAATGAATGAAGTAGAGGTTGTCATGGGTGGATTTTCTGGGGAATCACTCATGTTTGTGCATCTCCAACTACACTGCCATTGTTGACAAATGCTAGTTTGTTGTTGAGACCACTAAAACCACCACCACCACCATACCCCCCCACCAAATGAGCAGCAGGAGCTGCAGGAGACAACTAATGGTGAGAGATGCCTAAGTGAGATGAAGAGTTTGTTGGCAAAATGGTAGAAGGGGAAGTAGATGATGAGGAAGCTGACTGCCAAAATGGGCAGGATTAAAGATGGACGAGCAAAGAGCCTTGAGTTGGAAGGGACAGAAGTATGCAGAAGAAAGTTGGGGGTGGGGACGAATAACAGGAGTAGAAGAGAGGGTATAGTTGTCCTTGGTGAGGACAAGAGAGAGGGACGACATGGTTGGGGAGTTAGTCTGTAGGGGCCAATGATAGGGAAGAGAAGAGACAGGCCTAATGCATGGGAGGTGAGGATTTGTCACTGTAATGTGGATGGAAAGCACAATACTTAATACATCCAGAACAACCCAGTTTCAGATGAAGGTAGGTCCTTCTGTGAACTTCATATCACCATAGATCTCGTTTTTCTGTCCCCTCATCCATCACCAGCCTTAACCACTTCATCCCATGTCTTCCTGGGTCTCCCACTTCCACAAGTCCCAGCCACATTTAGCAATCAACACTTCTTTATACAGCTGTGCTAAGAGAAGACACACAATTAACTTATGAAAAGTTATCCCAGCATTCTAGAGTTTCTCTCTGTTCATTGCATTATTCATTGTAAACATCTGGCAGACACATACTTCAAGTATGAAGATGTTATGAAATCTGTCCTTGAAACTGTTGGTTTATAGCAGTTCTTTCTTACAATTCAAACAACCACATACGTTTCCTTGTTGACTTGAGTTTCTGTTCAGTATTGTTTAGCCAAAAAACTTAGCAGATTTCTATTGCATTATTGTTGTATTTGGCTTTGAGTTGAGGGCAGTTCTTTTGAGTGAAGGGTGCTGAGTTGCTGATAAGTTCAAAACTTACAACAGCCTATTGGCTTCTGCTACTATAATCTCACAGAAATAGCAGCCAAATTTCCCTCAATTTCCCTGACCATCTCAAAAAATTCATATAGGCGCAGGCGTGGCTGTGAGCTAAGAACTTTGTTTCCACATACATCTGAATTCGATCTCACAGCCTTGTGAGTGGATTTGGTAGTCAAAAACTAAAAAAACCCATTGTGCATGCATTTGTACCTTCTCTCTACTGCTTGACAGCTGGTGTTGGTGTGTTTACATCCCTATAATTTAGTGGTTTGGCGAAAAAGACTGATAGAATAAGTTTCAGGTTTTGAAGAAAAAATGTACTGGGTCAATTTGTCCGACTAAAATTCTTCTGAGTGGTGCCCCACCTGAAGCAGATAAAAGATTTATATATATATATATATAT
>NC_068989.1:6139765-6140453 GCF_001194135.2 Octopus bimaculoides
ATATATATATATATATATAAACGAGCTCTATGTATGTACACACACACGAGTATAATATATGTATATTCTTAAGATCTTAACACTATTTGTCAATTTAATTTGTTTATTTACAACAGTAGATTGCACATACAAAGCCACACACCCTCGTACCTCCACCCCATTGCTTGTAATATATAATATTAAATAAACATTTAACTACTATAAACCAAATGATAATCAATTATAGTGTTACCCACAAACAGGCTCCACCACCTGTCACACACAGAGGAAACATCAAAGTTTTAAAGCAAAGTTCAATATTGTATTTTTTTCCAAAGCTTTACATTTTTTGGTACTTTTGTTATTATTCTTATTTATTTTATTTTATTTCATTTTATTCGTTTGTTTATTTTCTATTTCTTTTTTTGTATTTTTGCACACTGTGGTGTCTTATCTCCAACAGACAAGACTAAACACAGCCAGCGAACTGCAACAACTTTTGATGATTGTCAAATAAGTGTAGAGGTGTGTGTGTGTGTGTATGAGTATATGTGTATGCATATACATTCATACACACACACACATATACGTATTAAATGTATAAAATATATATTTGGTTTATATATATGTATGTATATAAATATATAAAATAAAATATGTATATATATATATATACATAAATATATGTATATACACGTGTGTGTGTATG
>NC_068989.1:6141622-6142972 GCF_001194135.2 Octopus bimaculoides
ATATGGAATATACAATATATAATATGATATACAATATACAATATAAAATAAAATAACATAAAAATGGATGGCACCATGAAAGAAAGTATTGAATGTAGATGAAATATTGAGTGTTCAATATAAAGGATCAAATATATAAATATATAAATATAAATATATATATATATAAAGGTGACTCGAGTTTCAGGGCTATTTCCCTTCATCATGGCCAGTATGATATATATATGTGTGTGGATGTGTGCCGCATACATGTGATAAGATGGAGGGGACTCTCAGACTTTTCACTCACAAGGAACAAAGGTACAAATTCTTTTGGTTAGGTAACAGTGATAGGATATGTGATATGGGTATACTTTTGGCAGAGATATGGATAAAGTGATCAAGGTAGATCAGAGTATGTGATAGAATAATTAAGCTTAGACTTGGCTTGGAAAACATGGGTTGGACGGTTCGACCGGGGTCTGGGAAGCCAGATGGCTGCACCAGACTCCAATCTGATCTGGCAGAGTTTCTACAGCTGGATGTCCTTCCTAATGCCAATCACTCCGAGAGTGTAGTGGGTGCTTTTTACGTGCCACCAGCATGAGGGCCAGTCCGGCGGTACTGGCAACAGCTATACTCAAATGGTGTTTTTTATGTGCCACCTGCACAGGAGTCAGTCCAATGTTTTGTTCACATGCCACCGGCACTAGTGCCAGTAAGGCAAAGCTGGAAATGATCACGCTCAAATGGTGCTTTTAACATGCCACCGGCACGGGAGTGAGACCGCTGCTCTGGCAGTGATCCCGCTCGGATGGTGCTGTTAGTGATCCGCTGGCACCTGTGCCAGTCATCAAATTTGGTTCAGTTTCGATCTCACTTGCCCCAACAGGTCTTCGCAAGCTGAGTTTAGTGTCCAATGGTACTCAAACATACATACAAATAGGTTTATCTAAAAATTGATATACTAGTACTTATACATACATATATAAACAAACGCATGAATGTATGTAAATATATATATGGATATACATTTGCATACGTATATAAGTCTACATGCATGCAAATATATGTGCATGTACATATTTGTATGCGTATGTACATTGTAAGTGTATGTGTGTCTGTCTGTATGTGTATAGGTGGTCCTCAAAAAAACGTATATGCTTCTTAAAGCATCTATTCGTTTTTTTTCTTCTCTTTATTGAAACGCTTTTCATAATTTAGTATTGATTCGATTTTAATTCCTATTAAATTTACTGCCTTTTACATGAAAGACTTAGCTTGTGTGACTGTTATAAAATGTCATTAGTCTTGTTCAAGGTTATAGATAATTCATATCCTGTAATGAATTTAAAAAAAAAAAAAAATCAT
>NC_068989.1:6145731-6147072 GCF_001194135.2 Octopus bimaculoides
ATATATATATATATATATATGTATTCATATATATACATGTGTGTGTGTGTGTGTGTGCATGAAGGCGTGTGGCTTCGACTCATGATCTTAAGGTCGTAAATTCAATTCCCACTGACACATTGAGTCCTTGAGCAAGACACTTTATTTCATGTTGCCCCAGTCCACTCAGCTGGCAAAAATGAGTTGTACCTGTATTTCAAAGGGCCAGCCTTATCACACACTGAGTCATGCTTAATTTCCCCGAGAACTACGTTAAGGGTACACTTGTCTCTGGAATACTCAGCCACTTGCACATTAATTTCATGAGCAAGGCTTTGATCTGTCCGAAGCTATAGTAGAAGACACTTGCCCAAGGTGCCACTCAGTGGGACTGAACCCGGAATCATGTAGTTGGTAAGCAAGCTTCTTACCACACAGTCTCTCTTGCGTCTATATATACATCTTTTATGTGACGAATTTCTTTCAGTTTTCGTCTGCCATATTCACTCACAAGGCTTTGGTCAGCATGAGGTTGCAGCAGAAGACACTTGTGCAAGATGTCACACAGACACACACACGAAATGGTCTTAGAAGAAATAGGTTTAATACCATTGGGTCTCGGTTCATCCTGATCAGGCCTAAACTGGGGTTAAAACCACAACAACAATAATAACAACATGATCATCAACAACAACAAGCTAAAAGCGAGCTAAAACAACAGAGCAACACAGAACACGCAACCGTAAACTTATGTTCTACGTTCGGAATGAGTAGCAATTAGCTATCACAGTGGATCAATGAACAATCGCTACAATACTGAAGAATACAGAACTGGAAAGTCTCCAGCATGGTTTTAGGTGGAAGTTGATAACAGAATTGATCCATCTGGACAATTCTGATATATCCATCTACCATAAAACTGGATGCGAGCTGGCAGGCCGCCAATCATAACTGTGCTTCACCAAAAATATTTGCAAGGAACTGTGTTGTAAATAATAAAAATGAATGGAGACAGTAGTAAATACACACACACACACACACACACACACACACACACACACACACACAAAAGAAACAGAGAAATAGCTGTACCATTCCCTTCAGATACATTAGTGGCCTCTGCAAAGTAATTTCTGCTAATTTCGTTCCAATACATAAAACTCATTCTATTTATTTACTTTCCTATTTAGGCAGAGATTTATGTATGTGTGTGTGTGTGAGCATGTGAGTGCATGTGTGTGTGTGAGTTGTATGCGTGTTTATACATACACACACACAACACGTGTGTGTGTGCATATATATGTATGTGTGTTTTTGCCCCCACATCTGTGTGTATGAGTATGCATATATATATATATACAT
>NC_068989.1:6147325-6149361 GCF_001194135.2 Octopus bimaculoides
TATATATATATGTATGTATGTATGTATGTATGAGAGAGAGAGAGAGAGAGAAAGGAAGACACCATCATCATCATCATCATCATCATCCTTGAATGTCTGTTATAAAGCTGACATGAGATGGATTGATTGTCATGGTTCCAGCCATTTCTTCATAAAATCCGTTACTTCTAAACATTTCTGCTCATACATGCCACTCAGCTTAGTTTCTACTACAGGGTGCTCTTCCTCTCACCAACCATTCTACAGTATGTGCTGGATGCATTTTCTTGTGGCACCAACACCGAAAGTATTGAATAAGCCTCAGCAAAGCTTGATTAGAGGGATCTCCTAAATTTTTCCCCTTCTCTGCTCATTTGCCCTGTATATTAACACTGTATATTGTCGTTGTTGTTTGTTCCTTCTCGAGCCGTGCCTGGCTCATAAGCGCTGGTTTCCTGGTTTCATTGCTGTATAGGTTCCCCACCTGGATGGGATGCTGGTCCGTCGCAGGTGAGCTGCTGGATGCAGGAGGAAAGAGTGAAAGAAAGTTGTGGTGAAAGAGTCAGCAGAAGTTTCGCCATTACCTTCTGCTGGAGTCACGTGGAGCTTAGGTGTTTTGATCATAAACACACACATTGCATGGTCTGAGATTTGAACCCATGATCCCTCGACTGCAAGTCCACTGCTCTTACAACTAGGCTATGTGCCTCCACAACTCTGTATATTGCTATTTGCTTATTTTTGGTGAGTGGAGGCGCAATGGCCCAGTTGTTAGGGCAGCAGACTCACAGTCATAAGCTCAAGGTTTCAATTCCGAGACCGGGCATTATGAGTGTTTATTGAGTGATAACACCTAAAGCTCCATGAGGCGAACCCTGCTGTGCTCTTTCACCACAACTTTCTCTCACTCTTTCTTCCTGTTTCTGTTGTACCTGCATTTCAAAGGGCCAGCCTTTGAAAAGTTGTGGTGAAAGAGTACAGCAGGGTTTGCCACCACCCCCTATCAGAGCCTCATGAAGCTTTAGGTGTCTTTGCTCAATAAATATTCACAACGCCCGCTCTGGGAATTGAAACCACGATCTTACGACTGCGAGTCCACTGCCCTAACCACTGGGCCATTGTGCCTCCACACATACATTTATGTATATATACATACAATGGATATTCTTCATTTTCTATCTAGTGAATCCCTTCACAAGGATTTGGTCAATCCACAGATATAGTAGAGAAACTTGCTCAAGGTGCTGTGAGGTGAGACTGAACCCAAGACCATGAGTTTGAGAAATACACTTCTCAGCCACACCTGCATATATTCTTTTATTCTTTTAATTGTTTCAGTCATTTGATTGTGGCCATGCTGGAGCACTGCATTTTTAGCTAAACAAATTGACCCCCAGGACTTATTCTTTATAAGCTTACTACTTATTCTATCGGTCATTTTGGTTGAACTGCTAGGTTATGGGGATGTAAAAACACCAACATCAGTTGTCAAGTGATGGTGGGGGGACAAACACAGACACACAAACACAAACACATAAATATGTGACGGGCTTCTTTCAGTTTCCGTCTACCAAATCCGAGGCTATAGTAGAAGACACTTGCCCAAGGTGCCACACAGTGGGACTGAACCTGGAACCTTGTAGTAGGGAAGCAAGCTTCTTCCTACACATCCACTCATATACAAACATACATATATACACTCATATATACATATATATGTGTGTGTGTACATTTGAGTGTGTGTATGTGCATGCGTATATAGATATAATGTGCATATCTGTATCCTATTCCATCCTCTCTTTCTCTGTATGTGTGTGTGTGTGTGTGCACACTCTTGTGTTTGTGTGTATATGTATCTATATCTATCACCCATTACACTCTCGGAGTGGTTGGCATTAGGAAGGGCATCCAGCTGTAGAGAACCATGCCAAACCAGACCGGAGCATGGTGCAGCCTTCCAGTGTGCCAGCCCAGTCAAACTGTCCAACCCATGCCAGCATTATGATGATGATGATGATATATATATATATATATATATATATATATATATATATATA
>NC_068989.1:6149653-6150570 GCF_001194135.2 Octopus bimaculoides
TATGTATATATGTATATTCATATATATATGTATATAAGCACACACACAAACAAATATATTGACATATTTAGGCTTCACCATTAAGATATATTTTTAATTCTCAGCTGTGTTTAATGATAGCTAATCATTGCTTTCCAGACTCACTCATAAGTCTCAAGGGAGAATATTTTCAATAAACATTGAGAGAAATTTTAGACATTAATCTACATTCCATTAGGTTTCACTTTATGGTATAAGCAAGGTAATAAATTTAATTCTATACAGCTGCTAGACTTACATGATGCAGCAGTCGACCCTTACCTGCTATTTGAACCATGGACATGATGTACTTCTTGACTTGCTAGAAATAGCAGCTAAATATTCCTCAACCACACATTAACATCTTAATAAAAGGCAAACAACATTGGATAATAGTGTTATAGATACACTGAGTTAGACCCCGCAAAATGAGATAATCGTGGCTAGTTAGTAGATATGTTTTAAAACAGGGATGGGCAACTATTCATTAACTGGGTGCTACATCATACCATTTTTTGCAATTCTTCTTAATTTTATTTGTCTTAGTATGAAAGTTTACATTAAGCTGGCATCTCTTTCATTATTTTCTAACGATAATAACGGTGATTACTACTCTTTACGCTTTTACTTGTTTCAGAGTAAAAGGCAGACTGTATGACGCATGCGTACGAACAACCATGCTACATGGCAGTGAAACATGGGCTGTAACTGCTGAGGACATACGTAAGCTCGCAAGGAATGAAGCCAGTATGCTCCGTTGGATGTGTAATGTCAATGTGAATACCCGTCAGAGTGTAAGTATCTTGAGAGAAAAGCTGAACATTAGAAGCATCAGTTGTGGCGTGCAAGAGAGACGATTGCGCTGGTATGGACATGTGGTGAGAATGGAGGAGGATAGC
>NC_068989.1:6151429-6154861 GCF_001194135.2 Octopus bimaculoides
TATATATATATTAGCTGTTGACTATATGTACATATTTGTTATTATGGTAATATATATATATATATATATATATATATATATTTATATTTATTATTGTTATATATATTTTAGCTTTAGTTTATATATATTTCTCATTGCTAAAAACTTTCATTATTGATATTGTTGATATATTCCTCATGTTGTTGTTGCAGTCTACTTCTTCGTCTGCTGCTGCTGCTACCACTACTGCTACCACTACTGCTGCTTCTGTTATGTTTCTATATTATTTTGTTCCAATGTTACCCAAGTGACAAATAAAGTAACCATTATTTCCTTGTTGCTGGTGTTGTCATTGTAGCAATCATACTGTTTTTTTTAATTGTAGTTTTTGTTGTTTGTTGCAGGGTTTTTTTTTCATTCCTTATCTGTTTTTCTTGTTACATTTTGCTGTATTTATTGTGTTTTTTTTAAAACATTTTTTTGTCTATATTGCTGTTAGTGTGGCTCACATGGTTTTTATTTCGTTGTTGTTGTTGTTGTTGTTGTTGTTGCTGACGTTGCTGATGTTGTCATTGCTGTTGCTGCAGATGCTGCGGTTGCTGCAGACCATTAAACAGCTTCACTTTTTCCTCCTCCTCCACCTACACCCCCAACACCACCGTTACCTTCAGCACCACCACCACCACCACCACCACCACCACCAGAATCATCATCATCATCAGCAGCAGCAGCACCAACAACAACAGCAGCAACAGCACCACCACCACCATTATCACCATAACCATTACCACCATCACCACCACCACCAACACCACCAACACCACCACCACAATTACCACTACTAGAATCATCATCATCATCATCATCATCATCATCATCATCGTCATCATCATTGTCATCGTCGTCAGCAGCAGCAGCAGCAGCGGCACCACCACCACCACTACCAAAACTATCATCATCATCACCATCGTCACCATCTTCAGCAATAGAAGTAACAGTAGCACCACAACCACCACCTCCACTTCCACCACCACCAGAATCATCATCATCGTCGCCATCTTCAGCAGTAGCTGTAGCACCACTACCACCACCACAATTACCACCACTAGAATCATCATCATCGTCATCGTCGTCAGCAGCACCACCTCCACCTCCAAATTATTTCCTCATCCAGATTTCTGACTACTTTTCCATGTAAGGAGATTGCAGAAGGCAATTAACTAAACTGATTCTGATGGAATTTCCAATGTTATGCTCCACCGCCGCTGTCGACCCCCCACCCCTTTACTCCTCTTCCCCCATTTCTGCTCTCTCTATCTAAGACCATCCATGTCTGGAACATTCCATTCCATTCCATTCTCAGAACCAGTCAAGACTCGAATTCTTTGGATGTCAGTTTTCTTTCTCAAAGACGTAGATAACGCATTTCTTTATTATCTCCCTTTACTGTTTACTTAAGGATCACGATGCGTGTGTGTGTGTGTGTGTGTGTGTGTTGTGTATTTGTGTAGGTGTTCCTGTGTGTGTTTTTCTGTCTGTGTATATATGTTGTTTGTGCGTGTGAGAGAGAGTGTTTATGTCTGTGGATGTATGTTGTATAATTTGTATTTGTGTGTGTGTGTGTATGTGTGCTTATATCTGTATATATACATTGTGCATTCGAGTAGGTGTGTGTGTATGTATATATATATATATATATATATGTTGTGTATTTGTGTTGGTGTATGCATGTGTGGGTGGGTGGATGCATGCGTATATGTGTGTGTATGTATACATATTATAGATATAGATATATACTATATGTGCGTGTATGTTTATATCTATGCATGCATGTGCATGTTGTGCATGGCCTGTCTGTGTACATATATATATACTTATATACATATATATGTGTGTGTGTGTATATGTGTGTGAATTCTATGTATGCTTTTATGTTAGTATTTTGAGCTTTGTGTATGTGTATAAAGAAAATGTAGCGAATTGGATTTGGATTTGATAAATAAATGTGTGAGCCTCTGTACGCATGCATATGTAATTTTGTATATGTGTGTGTGTGTGTGTGTGTGTGTGTATGTGTGTGTAAGCTGAGTTGTTGCTATTGTTATTTAACCATAGTTCGGCTGTAGGTGAGTGCACTTATGGTAGAAAGAGCTCAAGCTGTGTTCCATCAATGTCTTTCAGAGCTAGACAAAGCAAAACCGTCTTGGATTTTTAACACAATGCATCTATAAAAAGGATTTTTTCCAGGATGAGCACTGCAGCCTCCGTCTTTTATATGATGCGCATACACAAGGATTTTTATCCAGAGATGCTTCTGTTGCAAAATTTGAATTTTGTTCAGTTCCGAAACATCTCTGCAAAACCTGTGAATTGTTTTTTCCCTGTCTTTATATTCTTCAGACTGGTCAGGAGGATTTCGTATCAGACATGAAGCAAATGTGTGACATTGATAAGCTGCAACAATGGTGAAATGCACATCTGTCATTTTTGCAGTCACCTTTACGGCAATTTGGTTTTGACTAGCTCTGAGGTATAGTGTGTTTCTAACACACTAATATCTTGAGAAAGGGATCTTTTCCAAGACAGTGCCACCTGACTGGCTCCTGTGTTGGTGGCATATAAAAAGCACCATTTGAGCATGGGCAATGCCAGTGCTGCCCGACTGGCCCCTGTGCCGGTGGCACATAAAAAGCACCCAATACGCTTTCAAACCGGTTAGGGCATTAGGAAGGGCATCCAGCTGTAGAAATCTTGCTAGATCAGATTGGAACCTGGTCCAGCCTACTGGCTTGCCACTCCTCAGTCAAACCATCTGACCCATACCAGCATGGAAAGCAGACGTTAAACGACAATGATAATGATGATGATGATGAATTGTGGAAGCTTCTGACTTTTAAACAGAATTCATTATGTCATATGGATAAAAGTTTTAATCTAGAGCAATGTTTCCCAACCTATTTTCCCCTAGGCCCCACTATAACTTTCCGGTCTGTCACAGCATTACTAATTTTTGCCAGCTGAGTGGAATGGAGCAATGTGAAATGAAGTGTCTTGCTCAAGAACATAATGCATCACCCAGTCAGAGAATCGAAACCACAATCTTACCATCATGAGTCCTACACCCTAACCATTGAGTCATGTGCTTCCACTATATATATATATGTGTGTATGTATATAGTTGAAATTTACAGAAAAACAAAAGACAAAGACATGTATATAAACAACAAGCAGGTGTATTAGTTTAAAGCTCGGGAAGGTAAGAAAGTCTTTTATGCTTTGAGCCTATGCTCTTTGGCTGAAAGGAATAAAAGAAAATAAAGAGAGAGAAAATAAATAAACTTTTGGAGTTAGCAGTCAGTCATGGTGGCTGGCTGGACAAAAGTATTTAGACAGGAGAGCTAGGAAGAAGGGGATATATATATATATATATATATATATATATATATATATATA
>NC_068989.1:6154901-6160808 GCF_001194135.2 Octopus bimaculoides
CTAAGAAAAGATTATATGTAATATAATTTCTCTGAATCTTCAGATTTTTCAATATGCTAGGCCTCTGGTTTTAAATTGATATTAATTAAATTAATACTCATTTTTCAGCCTTATTATTTAAATTTATATATGCACACACACACACACACACACACACACACACACACACACACACACATACACATACTCAGTGGGCTTCCACACAGTTTCTTTCAACAGAATTCCCAGACAAGGCATTGGTTGGCCCAGGGCTATAATAGAAGACACTTGACCAAGGTGCTGCATAGTAGGACTGAATTTGAAACTCCAAGGCTGCAAAGCAAGCTTCTTAACCACACAGCCATGCCTGCGCTATCCGAATTTCTATGTGTATGTGTGTGTGTGACTGTATATAAAATCTCTCACCCGCAAAATATTATTGCTTTTGTTACAAGAGTAGTGGAGATATGCGTGTGTGTGTGTGTGTGTGTGTGTGAGGGGTGATAGCTCCCCCCACCTCCATCAGCCAAAATACTAATAAAAGGAACAAAAATAAAATAATATCAAATATCCCCCCCTCCTCGCCAGTATTAACATTGACAACAACAACAACAAGAGTAACAAAATGATGTGAAGTGACGAGTGTTTGCTCAGAAAAATCTTCTGTATTATGTCTAGCTGGCTGTGTGCATAAAATGTATGTAGAACGGTTCACAGAAACCAAATACAATGATGTAGAGACTAAAATTCTATAGAAAGCTGTCTTTTTATCTGGTGTAACTAAGGGGAATTCACTGTTAGATGCTTCCAGTCCGATATTGGCTGGCCAGTGAGTTTTGCTCTTTTTCTCTTTCACCTGATTCTGCTTTTCCTCCCCCTCCTCTTCTTCCACAAAATTTGGTACAACCATTATCCAATATTACTATCCATATGTGTGTATGTGTGTGTAGGAATATAAAAATGTGCACACACACACACATACACACACACACTCTTCCACACGCACACTTACAAACACACACACACAGATATCGTCTTGTACCCTGAGGTACATCCTGACACCTCGCCACTAGCTTCTTCCCTCCTTTTCCCAGCTGAGGTGCCATGTATCTGTTCTACATCAAGACACCAGTTCTTATCTCTTTATCATATTCTTGCCGCTCAACACTCAGCATAAGCCATCTCCCTTAACACAACCCCATCCTCTGTTTAGGGGTCTTGTCTTGCAGGGTAGCTGGTGACCTCACTAGTTCTGGTTACACAAAAGGTCACCCGGTACACGTAAACACAGGTTGCAGCTTGCTCAAATTGAAAACAGTTGAAGAATTCTAGATTTAATTATATGCTGGATGACGACACTTCCTACTATTCACTCAATCATGAATTAAATTTGGAACCTGTTGACTGGCAGACCAAGGCCAATAGTTCTTACTCAAAAAGTCTATAGTGTTGTTAAAGATGGAGTCTTTGGTTACATTCTGGGTAGAAGACACCATCAGTAAGCAAGAAATGACAACCATCTTAACTAGAGGACGATTATAAGGGAGGAATTCAGGGCAATAACTAAATCAAGAATCAAAGGCAAACTGCAAATAGATCTTTCTAGAATTATATAGATACCCCACAGCAGTAATATAAAGGAATTATTATTGAATATATCATTTGAATATCCGTCTTCATATCTTTGTGGTGTTTCAGATGCTATTTGGGCATGGCTAATATATGTGCAGTTTCCTTGATGGATCATTGGAGATTGTGAAAGATCAAAGGTTTGTTGAAATGTTCAAGATTTTAGTTATGTATTGTTCGTATAAAAGGAGAAGATTGTGTCATTGAAATGTTGAAGGAGACTAGCTTGTTGAAATTCCATTGAAGGTCGTTTTGTAGAATAAAATATAATTAAATCACCAACAAGATTGATTACATAATCCACTGAAATATGAGAAATGTAACTCAAACAAGAAGCATCCGACTGATTTGCTATTTGAAATAGAAATTTAATGGTGAAAGACATCTTTAAAGTCAAATGGTGTCAGAACAGTTAACTGAATGGGAGACCTCTTCATAAAACTATAAAGCAAGCATTATTTGGAAAAACAAACAGACTGGGATTTTCTTCTTCTTGTATGAAGTGGGAAATAGAAAGAATATTTAGCCATAAAACATTAGCATTTCAATGAATAAAATAGCCATGAATAAATGAATAAATAGTCCTTGGAAAAAAAAATTGTGATCCGCCACTACCTAACAACAGTCTGAAAACTAAGACAAAATAAAGTAAAAATAGAAATGGAAAAAGAATTAGAGATAAGAGGAGATTATGTTACATAACTCAATCCAGAGTTCTTTAGAAGCAACAACTCGGAACTTGATTACAGTAATATGATATCAAATCACCATTGAAATTCTGCAGATAACAGGATTGATATCCAATGGAAATTGAGGTTAGTGCAGGATCAGGTCCTTATGTCAAAATATAGTTTCTAATTTATTCATTGGAATGGCCTTTCATACTTATTTTCAAACCATGTCTTGTCTGATATCAAATGTTTCCTGAGTGCAATGAATGAATTGTGCAGTATCTAATATATAATGATATTATTTTTCAAACTTTTACACAAAGATATCTGATGTGCATCAAGTTGCTTTACGTGTATCAAAATAAATAATCTCATCTTCTTTTGGCATAACATTACAATATATTGATTTCTCATCAAAATATCATCATCGAATGTGCACAGCGACTTTACTTGAAATGGAAATTTAGCTAAGACTGTCTTGGAATGGATTTTTGACTCTTGAGATTTAAATAAAAGATTCAGGAAAGATAAAGTAGAATACTTATGCATGCATATGTGTATGTATATATGTATGTATCTATGTATGTATGTGAGCAGTAATACTTTGGTTAACACGTTAAATACCGTCCTAAAAAATATGTAGAGCTAAATGATGTGGTACCACACAGAGTCGTTATCATGGCAGAAACAGATACGCGAGCTAGATAGGCTGCTTTTAAGAGATACAAACAGAAAATGAATGATTCGTATCCTCAAAGGACTAAAACAATATCAAGGGAATTACTGTCACATTTTTCAGGCATTTAATAACTTAAGATAACTTCACACAATGTTATGTTACAGACTGAGATCAAAAGTTGTGAAATAATTGGAAAACGAGTTTAATTTAGATCTGATATGAAATTATAGAATTGGTTAAACTAATAAACTTTAATCAAAAGTTACTCAGGCCTAGTTCACCATGAATTTTGTTGAATTTAGCAGAAGCGAAAAAGAAGGTTAGAAGAGGTTAAACATGGCATTTGTGTGCAGGCTGTGGTTTTTGCCCTTCACATTGGAGTGACTGTGTGGTAAGAAGTTTGCTTCCCACCCACGTGGTTCCAGGTTCAGTCTCATTTTGTGGTATCTTGAGCAAGTATTTTCTACTGTAGTTCTGGGCCAACAAAAGCCATGTGAGTGGATTTGGTAGATGGAAACTGAAAGAAGCCTGTCGTGTACACACACACACACACACACACACACACACACACACACACACACACACACACACACACACACACACACACACACACACACACACACACACATATATACATATTTATATAGTTTTGTATATAAAGGTGGTGAGGTGGCAGAAGTGTTAGCATGCTGGGCGAAATGCTTAGCAGTGTTTCATCTGCCATTATGTTCTGAGTTCAAATTCCACCGAGGTTGACTTTGCCTTTCATCCTTTCGGGGTCGATTAAATAAGTATCAGTTAAGCACTGGGGTCGATGTAATCAACTTAATCCCTTTGTCTGTCCTTGGATCTGATCAAAGACTTTGCAATTAACGAATGTGGGAGAAAACTTTTCAAATATAATTAAAGAAGTATACAAAAAATAAACATTATTTCCCGTCTTTTTGTTAGCTTAGTTTCATTTTGAAAAATAAAAATTTATTTTATGGTTTATTGTTGTTTATATTTGGGGACACCAAAGTCATTTATGTGCTTCAGGGGCCTCAATGGGTCTTAATTCAGCCCTATTCACAGCATTAAACTGACAGGAAATGTAAAGATCAGCACAGCAAGAAATTTGCTTTTCACAACAGGGTTTCCATCTGCTGGGTATTACCTATTTGTGGCTAGGTAGACTGTGTTTTTGCAAATGACAGACTGCAGCGTAGCTGACATTTTAATGCCACAAATTCCTTAATTCAGTTTTCCATAACCCTATCTGCAATTCTTCCCCAAAGTGGGATTTATCTTCCATTCATTTAATCCTGAAGGAAGCAGATTGGAATCCTGTCTTAAAGGATTCTTGCAATTCACAAAATACAGAAAAAAAACTATTTTGAGACAGATGTCAAAATAAAACAAGAAGAAAATTATAATAAGGTAATTAAAATATAAAAAAAAATACAGAAGGAATATGGAATTCCCAGATTACTTACTGACATTAGTTCCATGGATGGCATTTCCTAGTAAAGGATCTTTTCTCATGTCATATTTGCGGTTGTTAATGACAAGCTCTTGAATACACCCTGAGAACTTGTGTGTGGTTCCGACTCTCTTTGATATAGCTGACATATTGTTGAATCCTCCGAGGAATAAATCTTGCCGCAATGTTATTCTACTGAAATCAGTCTGAAAAACAACCAAAAGAGCACAGAATTGGAATGTGGAAGGACAAAACTAATAATAATAATAATAATAATAATAATAATGATGATGATGATGATGATGATGATAATAATAATAGTAATAATAATGATGATGATGATGATGATGATGATGATAATAGTAATAATAATGATGGTGATGATGATGATGATGATGGTGGTGGTGATGATGATGATGATGATGATCATCATCTGAGATAGACATGTAATTAATGAATCCTCAAAACTAGCCCCAAAAGGAATACAAAAAATGTCATGACAAAGTAAGGAATGTGAATACATTGACAGTTGTGCAAGAGGTATGGGATAGGTTGTTCCAACAAGTGGTAGGATCACCAGCCTTTACCAGTAGCAGAGAATGATCAGGTCAGACTCACCTGGAATAGATCAATATATATATAAACAAAAAGCTGCACCGTAACTGACCAAATATCGTTCTCCTTCTGAAGGAGTCTAAAGATTGGACCTGCATTGACATAGCTATATCTGCAAACCAAAATGCAGCCATCTGGCTTGCCAGTCGCCAGTCAAACCGTCCAACCCATGCTAGCGAAAGTGGACGTTAAATGATGATGATGTGCTGGTTACCAGACACAAACAAGACAAAACATTGCAATAGCTTTGTAGGAGGATTGAACCCAAAACTAAACAGTTGCAAAGCAAGGTTCTTAACCACACAGCCATGCCTATGCTTATATGCCCAATAAGGAAACATAAAGACATGAGGAGGTAAGTATGAAACTGTTGAGCGTTTTGTTAGCTTGTAGCGCTTAGATGCAACAAAGAATCATTCCTATATATTTATCCCCTTAGCAAGCGAGATCCTGAAATTGGTAGGATCACGTTACTAGCAATCCAATCTTGTGACACCTTCAGCAGTATAATGTGATAGGATGAAAAAATAATTATCTGGCCTATTTTTATTTCTTTTTTGTTTCGTCTTTTTTTTTGTTTTTTTTTTGTCTTACTAATTATCTGTTTGTGAATTCTAAGAAAAACATCTTGTTGTTGGAAGAAAACAGTTTCAACAACTGATTAAAATTTAAGGAAATCAACAATTGAACTAAAATTTTCCAAATTAACACAGTTTGTTACATTTTTGTTACTTGGAACTATTGTTATTTTTTGTAGTTCTTAAGGAAGAAGTTATTTTCAGTTGAATTTTCGGTACTACTTTCTTGTTGTTAAATTCTTTTCTCTGGTAATTATTGTTTGTGAATGATAAACAAAATATTCTCGAAAATTT
>NC_068989.1:6160818-6161932 GCF_001194135.2 Octopus bimaculoides
ACACCTTCAGCAGTATAATGTGATAGGATGAAAAAATAATTATCTGGCCTATTTTTATTTCTTTTTTGTTTCGTCTTTTTTTTTGTTTTTTTTTTGTCTTACTAATTATCTGTTTGTGAATTCTAAGAAAAACATCTTGTTGTTGGAAGAAAACAGTTTCAACAACTGATTAAAATTTAAGGAAATCAACAATTGAACTAAAATTTTCCAAATTAACACAGTTTGTTACATTTTTGTTACTTGGAACTATTGTTATTTTTTGTAGTTCTTAAGGAAGAAGTTATTTTCAGTTGAATTTTCGGTACTACTTTCTTGTTGTTAAATTCTTTTCTCTGGTAATTATTGTTTGTGAATGATAAACAAAATATTCTCGAAAATTTAATGGCAAAATCTAATAATAATAATAATGATAATAATAATAATAATAACAAAATAAAATGAATTTATATAGAAAGCAAAGAAATTTATAAACCATTTTCTATAAACTAGAAAGACAAAATGTAAAAGTATTTTTATTTTTATAATGCTTTAAATTTCTTGTTGGTATATTTTTATATTTTTAACCTAAACCATCCATAAGCAACAAACAAAAATGTTTACTTAAAAACACAGACCAACAAACAACTTGCTTTAGAATCACCCCGTCTCCAACGTAAACAATATCACGACAATAGCTTGGCTTCTACCGTTACTAATAGTAGTGGTATTAACACCAAAAACACCACTATAATAACCGGTGCAGTTATAAATTATTATCACTAGATGTCTCCACCGTTATTATCTTTCATCCTTATTACACGTTGCAAATAACAGGAATAATAGCAACTGTCTCGTACTCCATTATAGTTGCAGTCGGCCCCCACCACCACCACCACCACCACCACAGCAATAGCAACTACTACTACTACTACTACTACTACTACTACTACTACTACTACTACTACTACTATTACTACTGCAACCATTGTTACCATTACTAACACAAGTATTGCCATTACCATAACCACCACCATCACAACAACAACATTAGCATCAAGCTGCTACCATCATTACTAATGCCACAACCACTACCATCAACATTACCACCACAACCATCAGGACCACCACCACAACT
>NC_068989.1:6162199-6168557 GCF_001194135.2 Octopus bimaculoides
CCACCACCACCACCACCACAGATACAGAGGTTTATAATTTAAATGATGGCAAATAAAAAGCACCCACTACACTCATGGACGGGGTTGGCGTTAGGAAGGGCATCCAGCTGTAGAAACACTGCCAGACCAGATTGGAGCCTGGTGCAGCCTCCTGGCTTCCCAGACCCTGGTCGAACCGTCCAACCCATGCCAGCATGGAAAACGGACGCTAAACGATGATGATGATGATGATGATGAGCATGTCTAGATATGCAAGTAAATGCATGAGAATTCATACATAAAACATACAAATCTGCACACACATACACACATACACACATACATATACAAATAAAAATACCCCGTTGCTAATGTTGCAATTCATCAATGAAAGAGCCCTGAATCTAGGTTAGAAACCAGCTCTTTCTCTATTGGCAAGAAATCTTGAAATAAAACTAAACAATAACATACATATATATATACATACATGATGAGGATGATGATAATGATGACGATGATAACTATGCCGATGACAATGATGATGATGATGATGTTAACTTGAGGATTTTCCTTTCCGTTACAAGTACATAATTTAAATTCATTAAATATATATTCGACTCGTTATATTAAGTAAATTATCTCCAGCTGAAGTAAAATACTATGATTCTAAATGGTTATACATCCAAGCACAATAATAGCATTTGGTCATGTAACCTTTTGGCCAAAACATAATTTTTTTTCATCAAGAGGCCATTTACATACGTTGTTTAAGAGGTGATGTAACATACTAATGAGACAGTCTATCTAAATTGGAACCAATTACTGGAATGAAGATAATGAAGCATTTCAGGAATAGATTTGATTAATATTACAACAACATTGAACTCGCAATGCACTTTTAACATTCAGTATCTGTTTCGCTAAAACAAGCATAAATTATGAACGTTCAGGATTTGGTTATTTGGGTATTTGTATTTACAAACAGCTTTGCTGGGCAGCAAGTTTAATATACTGGCAGACAGGAACCATTCCTTGTGCAAGATGAAAGCTTATCAAATACAGTCAGGTATCCTGTCACAATTTATAGTCGGAAATCTTTCTTCAGGGCACAGTTGAGGAAGGACGAAAGAGAGACAGACAGAGAAAATCCTGGTTTGAGGAAATCAAGGATTGGACAGGTCACAACTCAGTGGACCTGCTATGCATGACAGAGAACAGAGACTATTGGTGATGGCTGACTACAAATGTATCATGAATGGCACCACAATGACTGGCTGCATCAATTAAGGGATCTTGATGGTGATGAGGATTTAAGGCTGTAAAGTAATTAAGAGAATATGCACATATATTAAGTTTATTTACTAGGACTGGTTGGTTAATCATCATCATCATTATCATCGTTTAATGTCCGCCTTCCATGCTGGCATGGGTTGGACGGTTTCACAGGGAACTGGCAAGCCAGGAATCTGCACCAGGCTCCAATTTGATCTGGCAATGTTTCATAGCTTATACTGGGTACATCTTATGCAGTTTCTACCTCCACCTTTTCTACAGATTGAGGGGGAGCCAGTCGATTAGATCGACCCCAGTACACAAGTGGTACTTAATTTATCAACCCCACAAAAGGATGTAAGGCAAAGTCAACCTTGGCAGAATTTGAACTCAGAACATAAAGACATGAAATACCAATAAGCATTTTGCTCGGCGTGCTAACATTTCTGCCAGCTCGCTGCCTTAACCTTGATACTAATATTAATAATCGAATGAAATCTGTAGAAAATACGTTGTGATTGGAGTGCAATCTAAGATCCAGTTGCACACTCTTGGACTTATAACAAGGCACCACTCTAAAGGCAGAATAATACAGGATGCATAATGGTTGGGATAATAACGAATGGACCTTTAATAGAACTTTTATCAACTCAGTCACAATGTCCAACTGAAGATCCTTTAACGAGACACTGTGGCAGGTAATCAATCAGTTGCTAATTAATGTCCAATGATTATTAATGACTTATTAGGTTACTAATGAAGATGCCATATTCGTGTAGAACATTGAGTGGGTGGGTGGGTTGGTTGGTGGGTGGGTGTTGGGGTGTTTGTGTAAAGGGGGAGTAGTGAATGATGAAAGAAAAGAGGAAGGAAGGAGAAGAAAAATGATAGAAAAATAGCCGAAGAGCTGAAATAGAATAAGAAGAATGTTAGGAAAGAAAGAGAGAGAAGGAAATGAAATAAAGAGAAAGAAAATAGGGAAGAAGGGAATGGAGAAAGAAAAAAAAAATGAAGTGAGATAAAAAAGATACAAGAAACAAAAAATAAAAGTATTAAGGAAAGAGGGAAGAAGAAAATAAGGAAATAAGGAGATGAGAAGAAGGAGGAAGAATGAGAAGGAAAAGAAGGAAAGGAAAGAATGAAGATAAAATGGGAAAGGAAGAAGAGGAGTAAAGGAAGAAAAAGAAATGCAGGCAAAATAAGGGAAAGGAAAGAATGCTAGAGAGACAGAAGTGATGATGAAAGAATGATAAAGAAGGAAATAATCAAAAGAAGGGAGAGGGGGGAGGGATGGAGGGGAATGAAAGAGATAGAAGAAGAAAATAAAGTTGCAAAAGAAGGGAATGTGAAAAACAAAAAATTAAATGAATAAAAATAGAAATAAGAATAATGAGAAAGAGAGATGGATGAAAGAACGGAATTATAAGAAAGAGAGGAAGAACAGAATAATAAATGAGGAAAGCAGAAAGAAGAAAAAAAAAAGGGAAAGATATTACAAGAAAAAAGAAATGAAATGTAAAGGCAAAACAGTCATTGAGTCAATGAAGAGAAAAGAAAACTGACAAGAGCAAGAAATTGAAATGGAATTCTTCCAACAAGATAGAACAATTTTGTCCCAAAGGTTTAATTTGTTTTTCACCTTCTATTTTAACCCCACCTGATCCCAATTATTCTATGCCATCCTGTCAAAAGTTCTATCTCTCAGCCAGGCAGTAGCCAAATTTCTCTTTTTAGTATGTTTTTCCTTCGCTTTTCCTACCAAATTTGTCACTTTTGTATTTCCCAGAATCAGTAGAGTGTTACAATGTCTAGCTACAATGTTCCTTTAAATTCTGAACTCCAGTCTCACCTTGGTCAACTTTATCCCTTTCTTCCTTCTGGAGGTCGCTGATGTAAATAAGTAGCAGTCAAATACTTTTAAGTAAAATGATATTAGTACTGCTATTATTGAATGTAAACTGTACTTGTAGATATATTATTTGTGTACTACTCCAATTTTTTATAGGTGTCCAAAAACAGTTCTGCGAGATGTTTGGAGTTCTGAGGAAAGTTTTTGAATGTTTGTTCTTGGATTTTGTTCAACCAAGCATTTAATCCATCATGCCAAATAACTGATTTTGGCCTACCCATTGGTTTATTTTCAAGGCTATCATCTCCTGAACGAGATCTTTGGAACCAACTCTGAACTGTTCTGATATCAACAAAACCATTGCCAAAGGCCCGCTTGATATTCCATAGAGCTTCTACAACAGAGTGACCCAGTGTATTCTCATACAAGAAAATCACTCAACATAGTTTGGTTATCATTTTCATAAAGTCTGTGGGCACGAATTTTGTATATCAATATTGTTGGGAAAGAAAAAGAGTCAAGATTAAATGCAAGGTATACATAATTGAGTTTTTAAATGACTGAAATAACAAGTAATTAAAAATGTGACATTTCATGTGAAACAACCAGCCTAATATATATAATGAATAATTGTTACATATGTTTCAATAGTATAGTTATTTATTTGCTTATTAGTATATTACATAATAAAGCCACATAACCAGGCCATTTCATCAGACATCTTTACATAATCAACTGATATACCTATCTGTCAGAGTGGTGATAGATAAACATTGAATTGTTTTAAAAACCACACACACACACACACACACGCGCGTGTATGTATGTAGTTTTTAAAAGAACTCATTGTTTATCACCCATCACTTTGGCAAGCATCTGTAATGAGAAAGCCGTCAGCAACCTCAGCTATAAAATAATAACATTGATGCATTCGATTTTTAACTTACCTCAATTTTTCCTTCAACTGCATTTTCAGAGTTGAGTTGTACGAAACCATGTCGGAGTTCTCTTTGGACAAATATACTGTTCCAGTGGTCAAGCTGAACACGTCCAACACTGCGTATTGCAACCATACCTTTTCCACAGTCAAAGCTAAAAGAAAAAGAAAGACAGGTTTAATTTCACATCAACCACTTATCAATGTGTAATTTCACCAAATTAAAAGCGATGCATATTGTGTGCATATATGTGCATTATTAGAATTTCTTGTATGCGATACAATGGATGTACGACTAAAAGCACAAAAGTATTGTCTTTCTTAACCTGTTGAAGTCATTGGGCTGTGGCCATGATGGGGCATCACCTTGAAGGGGTTTTGATAGCGATAATTGATCCCAGCTCTTATTTGCACTTTTTAAAGTGTGGTACTTATTCTATCAGTCACTTTTGCTGAACCACTAAGTTACAGGGATGGACACGAACCAACACTGGTTATCAAGTGGTGGGGCGCAAACACAATGACACAAAAATATATACATACATGTATATGTGTGTGTGCATGTGTATATCTATCTATCTATCTATCTATCTATCTATCTATATATATCTATATATATATATATATATATACATATTGGGCTTCTGTACAGTTTCCATCAACCAAATTTGCTTGCAAGTCATTGGTTGGCCTAGGGCTATAGCAGAAGACTCTTGCCCAAGGTGCTGCACAGTGGGACTGAACCTGAAATCACATGGTTATGAAGCAAGCTTCAACTTCATAGCCATGCCTGTCATCTCTTTGATTTGGAAATTGTCCATGATCTTCAATTGTGGTGACTAGACAGGCTACCCTTGTTGATGTCCAGAATTTCTCCCAGGCCATCAGCACTCATACCCTCCACAGATCTCTGTACATCACAGAAGGTTTCAGAGAATGATATATACATAGGCGCAGGAGTGGCTGTGTGGTAAGTAGCTTGTTTACCAACCACATGGTTCCGGGTTCAGTCCCACTGCGTGACACCTTGGGCAAGTGTCTTCTACTATAGCCTCGGGCCGACCAAAGACTTGTGAGTGGATTTGGTAGACGGAAACTGAAAGAAGTCCGTCATATATATGTATATATATATGTATGTGTGTGTATGTGTTTGTGTGTCTGTGTTTGTTCCCCCAACATTGCTTGACAACCGATGCTGGTGTGTTTACATCCCCGTAACTTAGCGGTTTGGCAAAAGAGACCGATAGAATAAGTACTAGGCTTCCAACGAATAAGTCCTGGGGTCGATTTACTCGACTAAAAGGCGGTGCTCCAGCATGGCCACACTCAAATGACTGAAACAAGTAAAAGAGTAAAAGAGTAAAGAGTATATATTATCATTATTGTTATTATTCTATGTCTTATTGTTCTTGCTTGCTTTCACTTCCCTACAAAGGCCTGTCCTGTGCATCTTAATTATTCACAGTCTTCCATATAGTTTCACTGTCATCCTTTCGGGCTCAATATAATAAGTACCAGTTTGGCACTGGGGGTCAATGTAATCAGCTCACCCCACCTCCCTGGAAACTGTTGGTCATGTGACTGAATTTGAAACCGATATTTTGTGACAGTCAAACTGCACTTATTGACTGTAGTTCTCTACAGATTTGGGCTATATTCTCAGGAATCTTTCATAGCATATTTCTATGATCCTCTTAATGATCTTAAATTCTCCAATTCTTGAAGAATTTTTCAAAAAATCATTGAGAAGATCAAAGAAATTTGTAATGTAAAGTTCGAGAATATAATTAAAAACCAAACTGAACTCCAACTGGTGAGTGTGTTTATAGGCAATATGACTCTGCTAAAATGGAAGCATTATCCAAAGATAAATATCGGAAAAAAGAAAAAATATGGAACACAGAATAAAGAAACAATCCTTATAATGGTCGGTGCCTAAGGAATCATTAAACGAATGCAGATAAATACATAAAGTCTGAGAATTTATACATAGATGCAGCATACTGAAAATAGAACAACTATCTGCTGCATAAATATTACAAGTAATGCACAAATATTGCAGTTGTTGTACATAAATAATTACAAATATGGCGATATCATAAAGTGTATTTTCATTAAAATACAATGTATGCGAATAATTAAGATGCACAGGACAGGCCTTTGGAGGGAAGTGAAAGCAGGCAAGGAAAATTAGATATAGAATAATAACAATCATCATCATCATCATTATCATCGTTTAATGTCTGCTTTCCATGCTAGCATGGAAAGCGGACGTTAAACGATGATGATGATGATGATCGTGGTTCTGATGATGATTCTAA
>NC_068989.1:6170147-6176399 GCF_001194135.2 Octopus bimaculoides
AAGATATTAAAGGCCGAACCAAATAGAATGGAATTCCACAAAAAGGAGATGATTGAAAATTGTTTATTGATTCTTCAAATTGATGCGAAAAAATCAGAGAAATTTGTATAATGGACCATATGCACTTCCTCTCTCTCTGTCTGCTTGTGTGTGTGTGTGTATATATATATATATATATATATATAGGTTAGAATTCACAAAAAAAAAAAAGCAAAAGACGAAGACAGGTGGTGTAGAAAATAAACAGATGTATTAGTTTAACGCTCGGAAAGTGAAGAAGTCTTTAATGTTTCAAGCCTATGCTCTTCCACAGAAAGGAACAGAGAAAGAAACAAGGAGAGAAAATAAAGATTGTGTAGTGGCTAGCGCTCTATCATGGTGAATGCTGGACAGAGGGGTCACACAGGAGAGCTAGAAAGAAGGGAAGATAATAAAATAGTGGTGATCCGAAAAAGGTGTGTGTGCGTGTGTATAAGAGAGTGTGTGTGTGGAAGAGGGCTGGTGACCTTGACGTGTGTGTGCGTGTATGTGTAGGTGTGTGGATGATGGTGTGGGGCTGGGAAGTGGTCAGTGCTAGTGTGTGTGTGTGGTGGTGTGATGTTATGTGGTATGGTAGTGTATGGTGTAGTGGTGTGTTGTGTGGTGTGATGGTGTTTGGAGGTGGGGAGGCGTGTGTGTGTGTGTGTGTATATATGTTTTTGTGTCTGTGTTTGTCTCCCCAACATTGTTTGACAACCAATGCTGGTGTGTTTACATCCCCATAACTTAGCAGTTCAGCAAAAGAGGCCGATAAAATAAGTACTGGGCCAACAAAGAATAAGTCCTGGAGTCGATTTGCTCAACTAAAAGGTGGTGCTCCAGCATGGCTGCAGTCAGAAGACCAAAACAAGTGAAAGAATAAAAGAATATATATATATCATATATATGTATAGGTAGGTTTGTAGGTATGTGTAAGATTTTCTCTGTAATTGTCCAAACAAATGAAGACATGAAATTCCTGTTAAAAATGGTAAATTATCATCAGTACAATTTGTTGGTTTATGATAATTGCACACCATTATATGGACACCATGGCACTTAGACAAAATTTCCAGGTTACTTCTGCTCTATGCGAGACAGTAGGCCTAACATGGAATAGTTTAGACAATGACAAAAATAGAATAAAATAAAAATAAAATAAAATGAAATAGAATGAAAATGTGTTCATAGAAATGAGTTTTAGTAGAATTTATAAATGCCAGAATTAAGAATGTGATTGTAATTGATCTTGCAGATCAATTCCATATATTCCATGTAAAATTAAGATTTATAAACACGAAGGCTCTTAGTAGGATGTTCTGAGACTTTTCTCTGAGATTTATTAGTGAAAGATATGTAAAATTAAGATCTGGAATTTTATTGGATGACATGTATTAGTGTAGACGTGGCTGTGGGGTTAAGAATCTTGTGTTGAGACTGCTTGACCTAGGGTTCGGTTTCATTACAAGGTACCTTGGACAAGTGTCTTCTACTATGTCTTTGGGTTAATCAATGTCTTGTGAGTAAATTTGGTAGATGAAAACTGTGCAGAAGCCTGTTGGATATGTGTGTGTCCTTGTGTTTTTCCCCACCCCAGTACTTGGAAACTGGTGTCGGTTCTTTTATGTCCCAGTGACTTAGCAGTTTGAAAAAAGATATTGAGGAATAAGTACGAGTACCAAACTCGGAATTATGCATCGGTCACGGTCCGGTGATTGAAACAAAGGAAAAACAAAAAAAATATACATGCCAGTGGCATGTAAAAAGACAACCACTACAGTGTCGCCTTACTGGCACCTATGCCGGTGGCATGTGAACAACAACATTCAAGCGTGGTTGTTGCCAGTGCTGCCAGACTGGTTTTTGTGCAGGTGGCACATAAAAAACACCATTTCAGTGTGGTCGTTGCCAGTGCTGTCTGACTGGCCCTCATGCCAATGGCACATAAAAGCACCCACTACACTCTCGGAGTGGTTGGCATTAGGAAGGGCATCCAGCCATATAAACCTTGCCAAATCAGATTGGGACCTGGCGTAGCACTCTGGCTTACCAAGTTTTCAGTCAAACCGTCCAACCCATGCCAGCACGGAAAGCGGACGTTGATGATGATGATGATGAATAGAAAAGAAAACTAAAGGAAAAAGATAGGTGGAAAATGGCAAGTTTTCGATAATTTTGTGTTTGAGTTAGAAATAAGAATCCTGGCAAGTGTTGGAATTTATTATTTGAAAGTTTGTTGAAAATATAAATTCTGGTGAAAACATGATTGATTGATTTTGATTTGGATGAGAACGAAACAAGACTTTCAACATCTTTGTCTTGACTATTTTCCAGAAAACTGAGACGTCTGTAATAGAGAGCAAAGCAAATGGTTTCACTCATATATCACACAAACCGAAGAACTATTTCAAGATTGCTGCTGTATTAATTAGTATGATGGTTTATTAGACTTGGTGTTAGGAAATAAGATTCTATTTAAAATATGGATGAGTGCAGGTTATAGAGCTCTGAATAAACAGGCCTAAGATCAGAGACATTCCATCTGTGATCATCCAGTCTTTTCTTTTACTTAGATTACATTAGTCAGTATGTCCTTCTGCTTTTAAAACAGAAAGGGTGTGTCTTGAAAGAGATTTAGCTGATGTTTCTAAGAAATCAGGAAACCATATCATATCTTTTTTTTTCTCTTTGCTGATGAGGAACATGGCAAGCATTCATTAAAGAATGGCTGATTAGAAGACATTTATAAAGTAAAGCAATAATATTTATTCAATGAATTTGACAAAGGATCAGACAATAATTCTTATAGTCAAAGAAATCATGGACAGGCTGAAGATTATGCTGAGCAAAGAGAATTGGGAAAGAAACTCTCTCACCTCCAAACACATATGTTTGCACACACACACACACACACACACACACACACACACACACACACAGACACACACACACACACATATTTGTCTCTCTTTCTCTCTCCCACACACACAATTTCACACACGTACACATATACGCATGTACATATTCACACATACAACACAAATATCAAATAAGATTTCCTTTGAGAAAATTTCCTCTTTGAGACACGAGTCTAATTTTGTGCTGGATGATATATTTGGAGAGGAATCGCAGAAGGCCATATTGATAGAATATTGGAGAACTATCAAATGTGAATGGTTTGTTTCCTGCCAATCGTACTACAAAGATGTATCAGTAAATACTAATGCATTTAGCTGACTAATTCCAGTCAACCTTGCTATATCAGAAGAAAAAGAGGAATTCCATACGATATGCAGCAGCATCATTGGAACATTGGCTGATTATTATGGTCATAGTGGCTGTGTGGTAAGTAGCTTGCTTACCAACCACATGGTTCTGGGTTCAGTCCCACAGCATGGCATCTTGGGCAAGTGTCTTCTATTATAACCTTGGGCCAACCAATATATATAGGTGCAAGAGTGGCTGTGTGGTAAGTAGCATGCTTACCAACCACATGGTTCTGGGTTCAGTCCCATGGCATGGCATCTTGGGCAAGTGTCTTCTATTATAACCTCGGGCCAACCAATATATATAGGTGCAAGAGTGGCTGTGTGGTAAGTAGCATACTTACTAACCACAGGGTTCTGGGTTCAGTCCCACTGCGCGGCACCTTGGGCAAGGGACTTCTACTATTACCTCGGACTGACTAAAGCCTTGTGAGTGGATTTGTTAGACGGAAACTGAAAGAAGTCCATCATATGCATATATATATGTGTGTGTGTGTGTGTGTGTGTGTATGTTTGGGTGTCTGTGTTTGTCCCCCACCATTGCATGACAACCAATGTTGGTGTGTTTATGTCCCCATAACTTGGAGATTCGGCAAAAGAGGCTGATAGAATAAGTACTAGGCTTACAAAGAATAAGTCTTTGGGTCGATTTGCTCAACTAAAGGTCGTGCTCCAGCGTGGTCACAGTCAAATGACTGAAACAACTGAAAGAATATAAAATATTGGTTTACAGCATTGTATTAAACTCTTGTAGGAATTACAGTAAGAATTATGGTGTCCCACTTGCTTCAAACATACATAAATGTCCCACAACAGCAGTCATGATCTTTTTGACTCTCCTGTGTGAGAAGCAAGGAATCATTTTTGATTTTCTGCAATATTTGAAGATGGCATCAGCTGTTTGTTATTGAGATTTTAAACAAAGGAAATGATACAGAATCCCTCTGGGGATTTTACGGCCTCATAAAAACGGTACAGGAAAACAAGGCTTAGCTCTATATACAGAAGCACCGAGCAAATATAAGATGAATCAGTGCACAGGCAGTTTGTCGATATATCATGCATAATATTCCACAGAAGGCACCACCGAGTGTCTTATTCTCAACAAGGTGAACTTAGGCAGCAATACGTGACATTAAATGATTTGCCGAGTGACAGAATGAAATACTGACAGTGGAATATTAGCAATTATCTGCGTAGATTATTCTGTCAACCACTTTCCTTGGTGATATAGAAGAAAAAGGTGTAAAAATACATGAAAAAGTGGAAAGGAAATAAGAAAAAAAATAAAGAAAAGCAAACGAAAATGGAAACAGCAAATGAAATAACGTGTATGAGACTGTCGACAATCGTACACGTTTTTGATAATCCACAACTGGAAACAACAATGGATGGTACTTTAGTTTTAGTCATCAGCAAATTGTGCAGCTCAAACACAGAGTAGACCGAATACATAAAAGAATTCTTTTTTAGTGGTTGTTGTTGCAGTGGGGTTTGGTGATGTGGCACGGGGGAGATTTAGTAATGAAGGAAGAAAGCTTCATTGTCGGTTGTTTCCAGGTTAAAGAGTTTACTCTGGAAGACAGAAACGCTTCTGATGGGATCGAAGAAAAAATTTTTCAATTTGGAAACAATTCGAAACGAAAGGAAAATGATTAAAAACAAATAAAAGAAAATAAATGGAATAGAACAAAATTAAATAGATAAAAAGAAATAATAAAAAGAACAGGGAAATAGAATCAGAGGAAAAAGCAATAATGCATGGAAAACCCCAAGGACCAGCTGTCACTTGCTAAATTTGTTACCGGGCAACCTCTTGTAATGGGAGGTTTCAAAAGGCCAGCACAAGGATAAAAATATTCATCGGTCAAAGTGATGAGGAGCAAATGAAAGAATATCAAGAATATGAAAATAGAAGAATGAATTCATATGAAAATAAATATATATATATGTATGTATATATATATATATATGTGTGTGTGTGTGTGTGTGTGTGTGCGTGTGTGTATATGTATGCATGTATGTATATATGTATATATATATATATGTGTGTGTATATATATATATATGTATACATGTATGTATATATGTATATATATATTGTGTGTGTGTATATATATATGTGGGTGTTTGTATGTACATATGTGTATATGTGTGTGTGTATATATGTATACATGTATGTATATATGTCTGTGTGTACATATATATATAAGTGTATGCATGTATGTATATATATATATGTGAGTGTGTGTGTGTATATATATATATATATATATATATATATGCACACACAAAAACACACATATATGTACATATATGCACATGTATATATACATATATATACACATATATATGTTGTATATACTATATATGAATACATATATATATATGCCTATATACATGTATATATATGAATATATATATGTATATCCTCATCATTGTCATTATCACCATCATCACCATCATCATTTAATGTCTGTTTTCCATTATGTCTTGGGTTGGATGGTTTGACAGGAACCAGAAAGCCAGAGAACTGCACTAGGTTCCAGTTGTCTGCTTTGGTAGGTTTTCCAATGCTGGATGCTGCCTTTCCTAATGTTAACCACTTTACGGAGCATTCCGGGTGCTTTTATCAGAGCACCAACAGCAATAAGATCTCCAGGTAACCAGCAGGACAAGACCCCCTCAAATGGTGGGGGGAGGGGGAAATAATACCGAGGGAGAAAAGAATGGTGTCTTGTGGTGTAAGAGAAACGGAGCTACCACAGATGGAGAAGAGAGTGAGAGGGGAGAAAAACGGTTAAGATATGATTGGGCGAAGTCAGGATGCAAACACCCAAGTTACAGGGAAGTATATATAAGTGCAGGAGTGGCTGTGGGATAAGTAGCTTGCTTACGAACCACATGGTTCTGGGTTCATTCCCACTGCATGGCACCTTGGGCAAGTGTCTTCTACTATAGTCTCGGG
>NC_068989.1:6177126-6181042 GCF_001194135.2 Octopus bimaculoides
TGTGTGTATATATATATATATATATATATATATATATATATATATATATATATACACACATGTATGCATACACACACACACACACACGCACACACAGAATCAAGAATCTTTTGTATGATATTTTCACAGCAAGGTCTGCCACGAATAAATCGATATACAAAATGGAGCAACGCTGAGATGCTTTATATCAATTGCTAGCCATGTAACTCGCATCTTAACACAATCTGCCCTTCTTTGCTCTGGGCTCAATAACCTTTTTAGCAAACATTCTTATCCGAAACAGGTTTGATTGACAAAGAGCTTATACAGTCAGTAGTTTTAAGTAAGCAAATATTTAGCCTCAATTATGAAAACCTGTGGATATGTAACCTGCTTAGGAGAAAACACACAAGCCCACATGAATGTAGAACTCACATTTAGAATTAGACGTACACACACGAATATAAGTGCATGGCTATGACAAAATACATATCTTGAATGATGTGCAAACTGGATTTAATTACATGGATATATAATCTTGTAGTATAATTATATATCAGCTGTACTGTTTTTTTTTATCTTTTATTATGTATTCTTTACTTGTTGCAGTCATTAGATTGTGGTCATGCTGGAGCACTGCCTGAAAGTGTTTTTGTTGAATGAATTGACCCCAGGGCTTTTTTTAAGCCTGGTTTTCATTCTATCGGTCGCTTTATATATATATATATACGCATATATATATGAATGCATATATATATATATATATATATATATATATATATATATATATATATATATATATATATATGTGTGTGTATATATGTATATATATATGAATATGAAAATGTGTAAAACTTTCCAGAAGTTTACCATTTAAGTATGTATATATGCACGTGTCTAGACATGCAATTATATGCACGAAAATGCATGCATAAAACTAAACACAAATGTGGTCATACACTGACTCCAGATGCTCTACATATTCACACATCATCATCATCATCATCATTGTTTAACGCCTTCCATCCTGGCATGAGTTAGACAGTTTGACAAGGGCTGGCCAGGAAGGAGACTGAACCATACTTGAAAACATACTGTTGGGGAAATTCCAATGAAGGAATCTTGGATCTAGGTTAGAAACCGCTTCTTTCTCTATTGGCAAGAAATTTTGAATTTAAACTGGATAATAACATGCATTCATACATATTTTTTGTTGATGACCATAATTATATTCTGGTAACATGAACAACATCAAAAGACAATTAGAAAAGTCACAATGTTCTCATGACACAAAGGAATGGAATTTCGGCAAGATAAATGGGAGATCCACTTATGGGAAACCCAACTTGTGAGAGACCCAGCTTATAAGAGATCCAATTTATAGGAGACTCAACTTCATATATATACATATATATATATTTAATGGGGTGGTTTCCTGTCTTGAATGTCATCAAAGCCGGCAGCGAATGCTTCCTACATGCCTCCCTCTTGCACTGAACAACCTACCCTTGTTTAATGACTCAACTAATTTGCACCTTTAAAAACATTCATCTGGCAAAACCTTTTGCAGCCTGCCATGCGCCTGTTTTAGCTGTGAGGTAATGAATAAAAGATCAATAATGCTACCGGTTACCATGCCCCTTCCCCCCCACCATCTACACTCCCAGTGGTTGTGTGGGGATTATGAAGGAAGGTTCTGGAAGAATTGATGTGTTAGGTGTGCATGCATTTATGTGCAAAGGCTTGTGTGTAATGCATGTATGTATATTAGCATATTCATGTCTGCATATGTGTGCTTGTAAGTGCATTTGCATAAATGCCTGTGCACATATATATATATATATATGTGTGTGTGTGTGTGTGTGTGTGTGTGTGTATGTATATATATATATATATATACATGTATGTATGTGTGTATATATGTATATATATATGTGTATGTGTATATGTGTGTGTGTGTGTGTGCATATATGTATATATGTATACATGTGTGTATATGTATATATGTGTATATATATATGTGTGTCTATGTCTGTGTGTACACACACACATACACATATATACATATATGTGTATGTGTGTTTGTGTATATATATATATATATATATATATATATATATATATATATATATATATTTACACATACACACATTGGCAAGAATGCAGAGGTAAATCTATATAATGCACTGAAATGTATGTACAAATGTGTATGCATGTGTGTATATATGCATATATATATGTGTATCTCTATAAATCAGGTCAGGTTATGTGAGTGTATGTGTGCATACATGTATTGCATGCACCTTAAAAAAGTAACTAACTAACTACATGTAAATTAATAAACATTCATACACACACAAACACACATGCACACATGCACACATGCACATACACCATTCTGCCAAGGCTGATTCTTGAATCACCTGATTGAAATGAATCGATAGCTCTGTATATAAGCAAACTTCAAAAAGCCACAATGCCGGTTCGTTGAGGATCAGGTGAAAAAAAACTGTAAGTTCTGATTTATGCAGTGAGTGAATCAGCCTTAAAGAAAATTATTCCATTCTAATTAAAAGTATTGAGTAGGTGTTTCTGCTTAATTATTGGCTCAGGTTAATGATAAACCACAATCCACTACACGCATATTGCTGGGTAATTAAAAGCTGGAATCAGCTTGAAACCATACATGGTTTCAATATTGGTCTGAATGGTTCTTTTGGATTTCTGCTGCAGTCACAGAATATGTCTATTTGTGTGTGTGTATATATATGTGTGTGTATATGTATGTATGCATGTATGTGTATATTATTATAAGATCTGGTAATTAGTCATATATTAATATATTAATTAATATCGATTAATTATCATCGATTATTTTTTTAAAATGTACCTTATTTTTTTTAAATATATATATATATATATGTAGACGCAGGAGTGGCTGTGTGATAAGAAGCTTGCTTCCAACCATATGGTTCCAGGTTCAGTCCTACTGCATGGCATCTTGTGCAAGTGTCTTCTACTATAGCCGCGGGCCAACCAAAGCCTTGTGAATGGATTTGGTAGAAGGAAACTGAAAGAAGACTATCGTGTGTATATATATATATATATATGTGTGTGTGTGTGTGTGTGTGTGTGTGTGTGTGTGTATCTGTTTCTGTGTCTATGTTTGTCCCCATACCATCATTTCCCATAACTTAGTGTTTCACCAAAAGAGACAGATAGACTAAATACTAGGCTTATACCGAATAAGTCCTGGTGGTGCTCCAGCATGGCAACAACCAAATGACTAAAACAGGTAAAAGTATAAAAGAATATATACATATATGTATATAAGTTCATATATTATATATACTTTTATATATATATATTTTTTTAAAAGGTTGAATGCAAGTTCGTCCTTTCATTGAAGTACTTTCCAAAGATTTCTGACGTTGTTACTTCGTACTTTACTTTTGAATTTTCTAGTGTAATTTAGTGTACATACAAAGGCTTATATAGAAATATTAAGTATATGATTTAACTTATTAAACACAGTTCAACAAATTCATTCATATTTATGTAAATGGAGGAGATTAGATGTTAAAATGGAGTATAGTTTTTATTACTAAACAATTTGTTTCGTACAGAAAGACAGGGATATTCAAAATAGAAAATCTGAGTTGTCAGAAAGTACTCATTGGTAGCTTAGATAAAGACGAAATAGACGTTAGAAGTACATGGGTTTGGTGTTAGTAATCATGTTACAATGAGTTCTAGTTCTTGGAGTCATGTCTATTTTAAACAAGTCTCTCTCTCTCTCTCTCTATCTATATAATTGGCTGAAACTGGTGGGATTTTCTTGTCACTTGACTGAGGAGAGATTGCTGTGAATGATCCATCCTTGTTTGTTCTTATCATCTATCTGTCCGGATGTTTTATTGTCACATGTTGCATTCTT
>NC_068989.1:6181552-6182152 GCF_001194135.2 Octopus bimaculoides
TATATATATATATATATATATATATATATATATAAGTTTTTGGAAAGAATTCTTCCTACTGTCACAATATTCAAGGGAAGATTTTCTTAAATTAAAAATTATTAATTATATAAAAATATTTTATAAAAACAGAATTCCAGGAATCTTTTGCAAAGAAGTTTTTACATTGTATTAAGCACTTTCACTACACACACACACACACACACACACACACACACACACACACAAGTGTGTGTGTGTGTGTGTGTGTGTGTGTCTGTGCTAGTTTGTGTCCACATATATGTATATTTCTGTATATCTGAAGATATATTTACTTATATATAATATTGTTTGATACATATAAATATCTATACTCACACACACACACACATGTACACACATATCTGCATGTGTGTGTGTGTGTGTGTGTATATGCATGTGCACACATGAATGTGCACTGACAGACAGGCACACACACACACACACACACACATAAATGGCATGAGCAGAGGTGCACATAAAATAAGATGTATATATGACAGAAGCAGGTGCTTTCTGGAATATGATTTATATTTATGAACATAAAGGGATGTGTGTGTGTGTGTGTGTGTGTGTGTGTGT
>NC_068989.1:6183632-6185030 GCF_001194135.2 Octopus bimaculoides
GAGGAGTAAAAGAGAGATGAAAAGGAAGACAGAGAGAGAGGAGGAAAGAGAGAATAAGAAAGGTTAGCAGGAGAGATGAGGCGTGTGTGTGTGTGTGTGTGTGTGTTAGTATGTGTGAGAGTGTATGTGATTGTGTGTGTGTGAGTGTGTGTGTATGTGTGAGTGTATGTGTGTGTATGTGAGAGTGTGTGTGTGTGTGTGTATGAGTGTGTGTATGTGAGAGTGTGAGTGTGTGTGTGAGAGAGAGAGTGTGTAATAAGATGAAGGAAAAGAGAAGGAAAGTGGCAGAGAGAGAGACAGAGAGAGAGAAGAGAGAGAGAATGAAAAAGAAAGAGTGAGAAAGACAGAGAGAGTAAGAATGTCTTCGAGAGAGAGAGATAGAGATAAGGGGGAGAGAGAATGTAGAAGAAAAGGAACAGAATTATAATATTAGATTGCTTGAGTGGTAATTAACTTCGCTAATTAATGCTTTTAAAATGAAAATATTCCCACAACACTAACAGCAAACCACTTGTAAGTGGGCTTTAATCATCATCATCATCATCATCCTTGTTGTTCTTACTACTACTACCACCACCACTGCTACTACTACTATCACCACTTCTATAATTACCGGTACTAGCCTACCACCACCACCACCAATACCACTACCACTACCACAACCTACTACTACTTCTACTACTACAATCACCAATGCTTCTACCACCACCACCACTACTACTACTACTACTACTACTACCACTACTATTACTACTACTACAAGCACCAATACATCTACTACAACCACTACTACTACCACCACTACTACTACTATCACCACCACCACCACCTGCTGCCACCACTACCGCCACCACCAGCAACAACACTGTCACCACCACCACCACCACCACCACCTGCTAGCCACCATCTCCACCGCCACCACCATCAGCAGCATCACCACTACCACTGTGACTAATATCGACCTGTATTTCGAAATCCATTTCTCTCCCATCCTGATGCGGTGCCAATCCCATCTACCTAGATTCTTCATGCTGTTTCTGTAATCTTTCTCCGTGGATTTGCAGAATTCTCAGAGAACCACACCGAATGCTTTGCCGTCCAGTATTTCTTTCTACTCTTTACCGTCTGATTTCAAATCCCGCTAAGATGACGGTCGACTTAGCTTTCATACTGGTGGGGATTGATAAAACAAAGAACCAGTCATGTACTGCCGTTAATGACACTGACTGGACCCCCTCCCTCCATCTTCAGATTTGCTGGTATTGAGCCAGAATTTGAAACAGCATCATCATCATCCAAATCATTTAATCTTTGTGGTGGTGCCATGTCAAATGCACCTATGATAGTGCCGCATAAAAGGCATCTGTGTTGGCGTCACCACCACCACCACCACCACCA
>NC_068989.1:6186604-6188848 GCF_001194135.2 Octopus bimaculoides
AGAAAAAAGGAAAATGTCCCTTGCATTTGAAAACTATGGAAATATTTTTAAAAGAACATCTAATTTAATTTTTCCACAATTTAATTGTTTTTCATGCTTTACTCTAAGTTGAAAAAGTTGCAATGACTGAAACCGGTACCAAAGTGTTCTTCATGATAAAATTATTTTAGCATTCTCCACCTTGTCTTATTTTCCTCATACTTATATGCATAGGCCAGGTGTGGCTATGTGGTAAGAAGTTTGCTTTCCAGTGACATGGTACCAGGTTCAGTCCCATTGCAGGGCAGCTTGTCCAAGTGTCTTCAACAATAGCCTCACCTGACCAAAGTCTTGTGAGAGAATTCGGAAGATGGAAACTGAAAGCAGCCTGCCATATATGCATGTGTGTGTATGTGTGTGTGTGTGTGTGTGTGTGTGTGTGTGTGTGTGTCTTTTATGTTTGTTCCCCACCACTGCTTAGTAATCGGTGTTGGTTCAAGTCCCCATAACTTAGCAGTGTGGCAAAACAAGACTGATGAGCATGAGACTCAGAAAGCAAAAGTACTGGAAGGAGGGTGGGGAAGGGCAATCTGTTTGCTTAAAACCCTACAAGATGATGCCCCAGTATGGCCACGATCCAATGACTAAAATAAGCATAAAAGATAAAAGTCTGTGACCCTCTAATTAACTTCTTCCTACAATATGAAAAACCATCAAAGAATCATTTCCATTCAGTTGTCATTCGAATGAGTTCATCCCTTTAGTTACCATTTATGATTCCTGTAGTTAAAACACAATCTTACCATTGTCTTCCTGAAGATTTTCTATGAATATAACATAATGCCATTCATAATTCCAGAAGAATTTATTGATCTTCTCATATGGCGCTGTTTTTGTTTACCTGTCTATTATGTCTTTATCTGATGTTCTAAGAGTTCCGAAGATTTTCTACGAGTCTGACAATTTTTGTGTTCTTCTTCACTTGTTAGATATGAATGAATGAATGGAACTATGAATGATTTCACCCCACAAATTAGCTTCTTGTAACAAGATAATACACAAGAAACCATTCCTTTCAATTCCTATTTCATTTGGGTGAGTTCACATCATAATCAGCAAAGCCTTGTGAGTAGATTTGGTAGACAGAAACTGAAAGAAGCCCATCCGTGACTGTGTGGTAAGAAGCTTGCTTCCCAACCTCATGGTTGCAGGTTCAGTCCCAATGCCTTGGGGGAGAGAAACTGAAGGAAGCCCATCCATGGCTGTGGCATTTAACTTGGTGAAGGATTAAATTTACCAGCCAAGAACAGGAATTGTGCCACTGAGGGATTCCACACAGTTTTCTTCTACCAAATTTCATTTATTAAGCATAATTCATAGGTGCAGCTTGAGTGTATGGTTAAGGAGTTTGCTTCCCAACCACATGGCTTTAGGTTCAGTCTACTGCATGGCACCTGAGCCATCCAAAGCCTTTTGAGTGGATCTCGAAATCAAACCAAATCCGACGACTGGCACTCGTGCCAACCTCTCCTTCATTGGACACTAAACTCTGCTTGCGAAGACCTGATGGGGCAAGTGAAATCGAAATTGTAATTGAACCATGATGATAATGATGATGATGATGATAATGATGATGATGATGATGATGATGATGATAATGATGATGATGATGATAATGCTTTTAGAGGCGATATCTACTACAAGCAGAAAATGTCTATTTATAACAATGTAGAGAGTAAATGTATTTTAAGCGAAGTGTTTTCGGTGATAAAGCTAATGTAAAAACGCTGGTGACAGACTACAAACTACTAACCACTTGGCAGGTTGTGTAATATCCTAATAACTTATGATTTGTCGATGATATCCATGATTCATTGCGTAAAAATTGCTGAGTGAAATAAAAAGGTATAAAGATCACGGAATTTATTTTTCAAAAATCTTTTAAGAAAAATGAAGCAAAAATTTAAAACAAAAACCATTACAGTGTTATAATTCTTGTTTGTTTTTTGTTCATTTTTTTTTGGCTATTTTATTCTTTTAAATTCTGTATTTGAAGTGTGAAAATAAAAAAAAAAATGCATAACATGGTTTTGAAAGTAAAAAAAAAAACAAATAAAATTTGATAAATAGAAGTAAATTAAAAAAAAAAGAAGAAATGTGTATAAAATTAAATAAATATCAAAACGAAATAAATAAATTTAATGTAGAAACAAGCAAACTAAACTGTAAAGATCGATGAATTAAGATCAGTTCATTAGGAGAGTT
>NC_068989.1:6191233-6192723 GCF_001194135.2 Octopus bimaculoides
ACACACACACACACACACACACACACACACACACAACAAGAGTTGTATTAAAAGTACTGCCAAAAGGAGTAAATGTTTTATTAACCAATACAGGTCATTCAAATTGCAAATGTTGGTCGGGTAACTCTTCCTCTACGCTGTTACTAACCAACAAATGCTCTGTTTGTGGCAGCATTGATTGATTACGATCAATGCTTGAATCCTCTTTGCGAAAACAGGATGCTGTTGTATTCACTTCTTTGCAGTCACATTCACCTCTTGTCACCAAAGACTGTCCTTTGTTAGACAGAGTCGGTGGAAGTTGGAGGGCACCATAGCTCTGGATTGTATGGTGAGTGAGTGACCATTGACCAGCGCAACTTACCAATTACCTGATTTGTTGCTAAAGGTATGGGTGTTGTCATGCATCGTCATGGTGAATTTGAATTGGTTACAGAGTCCTGTTTAGTCTCTTCCTCCAATTGGCTTGTCTAAGCTTTTTTGAGTAAACAAACGGGGATAAAAGCTTATAGGAGATAAAGAAATATTAGGAAGATGGGCTGATTAGATTTCAGAAGGTAAACAACTACCAGAATCCTATCAACTCTAGGTATGCTGAATGTAGAAGAATCGTCAAATGGTAATGAATGTCTACTTATGTGAGATGAAGTTTAAGTCACAATAAGGTTCCTGAAAGAGGGACGGGAAAAAAAATCAATAGAAGTTGACAACATCCCTGTTGAGTTGCTGAACCACAGATAAAAGGTCACAATCTGTAACAGTACACACACACACACACACACACACACACACACCCTACAGATATCAAGTGATTAAATAAATATATTCATTTCTCATACTTCGTGACTTTTATGGCCTATATACTCCTCGGGAAATAATTTCATGAATTGGATCTCTTGAATATCAGCTCCATATTAGATTACTATGTGATATGATAGCCGAGTCCAGCAGAGAAGCTTTCTGTGATTGTTACAAGATTCTATCAATTCATATTGACCCGTCACGATTAGAGAAATTTAACAATAAGTGTTCAATTGTATTGAATGTAGGGTTTCATAAGAAAATAGAAGTGGTGGCATTCATGACTTTTTTGCAAACATTAGCAGAAGGAATGGAAAGCTTCCTGCCATTAAGTAAAAAAAAAAAAAATTGCCATTCATTATGGACTCGTTTCACTAGATGATTAATTCCCATCTGACACCAGACTTATTTTGTGGGTGTATATTTTATACATGTGTGTAGATGGGTATTAAGATGTATTCATGTAGATAATTGTATATAGATACACATGTAGATATGTGTGTGTGTGTGTGTGTGTGTGTGTGTATATCCATCTATGTATTTATTTATCTATCTATTTATCTATTTATCTACCTATATCATAGATATAGGCATACATATATACACACACATATATATATGTATATATACATACATACATAAACATATATATATATATATATATATATATATATATATATATATATATA
>NC_068989.1:6193234-6193761 GCF_001194135.2 Octopus bimaculoides
TTATATATATATATATACATATATATATATATACATATGTATGTGAGAATCCATGTACAGAGCACTTAAAACAATTTCCAGTATTTTCTGTGGTAATTGCTAAGTAGAACAATATGGAAATATGTTGGAACCAAAATCATGTTCCATAGTTTTCTGTTCTTTCTTTTTCTTTATTTAGAGGAGGTTTTAATCTTTTGATAATATTGTACCACAGCGCCAGTATTTTCATTGTGCTGTGCAGCAGACACTATTATCAACATCCATCAACCACTACCGACACCACCCCCACCATCGTCTCTGCCACCCACCATCATCCCATCGCAGCAAACTGAATTCTCTCTGCAGTAGGGGACACAGTTCTTCACCTGTGCTACTAGGTTTGTTAGTCTACCTCTCTCTCTCTCTCTCTCTCTCTCTCTCTCTCTCTCTCACACACACACACACACACATATAAAAGTTAAAAGTAGGAAATAAAGATTGATATATATAATATATATATATATGTATATATATATATATATATATGT
>NC_068989.1:6194987-6200883 GCF_001194135.2 Octopus bimaculoides
ATAAAAGTTAAAAGTAGGAAATAAAGATTGATATATATAATATATATATATATGTATATATATATATATGTGTGTGTTTGTGTGTCTGTATTTGTCCCTCTAGCATTGCTTGACAACCGACACTGGTGTGTTTATGTCCCCGTCACTTAGCGGTTCGGCAAAAGAGACTGATAGAATAAGTACTAGGCTCACAAAGAATATGTCCCAGGGTCGATTTGCTCGACTAAAGGTGGTGCTCCAGCATGGCTACAGTCTAATGTCTGAAACAAGTAAAAGAGTAAAAAGAGAGAGTATGGAAGGGAAGGTTGCTAAGTATTTCATCTGGTGTGCTAACGATTCTGCCAGCTTGCTTCCTTAACGATAATAACGATAATACTTCTGTGTCACTTTGATGCCATGCGCTGCTCTCTCACTCAAAATGGTGCAGTCAGTGGCACTCATGGCTTCTAGTCTTAACTGATTGGAAGTGTTATCATATACATTGTTTTGTCTTGGTATAAAAGATGAGCTACAACAAATATTCTGCTTAATACCACAGATTTGCTTGTCAGTTGTTTGACCTTAACCAGTTGAGCATGTCCCTTGGTGGCTGATGATATGTGCATCTCTGATCATGAGCAGAAATAGCCGGGGAGCATCATAGTCATGTGTTGAGAGGAATTCTTTGGGGTTTGGATAATTCATCTCTGGAAACATGGGTGTTTCATTCAACATCCTTAAGCAATCCTTATTCAGGAATAATTTAATTTCATTTAAAAACATTTTAGGTTGTATTATTGTTTGTAGTGCTGGATGTTTCTCAATGTCTGATTGTAAGTTGAATAAAGAATTAAATCTTTCCCATGTACACATATATATATATATATATATATATATATATATATATATATACACACATATTAAGCCGTATCACACATCACATCATATGAGAGTCGTTATTGGTTCAATGTTGTGATTTTGGACGGCATCTGTGAATTAGTAAGTAAAGCAGTTACTGTGATATATATATTGGCTAACAGGTTAATATCCAACAAACAATTATTCCAACCGTTTGTTGGAAATTGGATGATGACATGTGAGGTCTCGGAAAATCTGGTAAATGCCGATGTTTTTCTATGGCGCTCTTTATTTTCTTTCTCTCTTCTTCTTTTGTCTGTATGTCGAACAAAAGACATCTGACTCTGTTTCAATTAGATAAAATTTCTTCTGAATCATATCAGCAGCTTTTATTTGCCATCAAAATAACTACGTTAGCGGTGGAGTGGGGTGAGGCGAGGTTGGGTAATGACAGCTGGTTGTGAAGGTGGTGCATCAGTGTTCCGCTGCTGTTCTTTCTACATTCATATATTGTTGTTGATGATATTGTTGTGGTTGCTTAACCCCCCAGGTCAATCCTAAACGATCATACCTACAGGTGCAGGCATGGCTGGCTGTGCAGTAAGAACTTTGCTTCTTGACCACGTGGTTCTGGGTTCAGTCCCACTGCATGGTACCTTGAGTAAGTGTCTTCTGTGAAAACCTTGGGCTGACAAAAGCCTTGTGAGTGGATTTGGTAGATGGAAACTGAAAGAAGCACATCATGTGTATCTATCTATCTGTCTGTCCATCCGTCCATCCGTCTATATATATATATATATATATATATATATGTTATATTTCTATGTGTGTATGTGCATCTTTGTGTCTGTGTTTGTCCCCATCAGTGCTGGAAATCAGTGTTAGTGTGTTTATGTCCCTGTAACTTAAATTCTTGGCAAAAGAGACCAAAAGACTAGGTACCAAGCTTAAAAAAAAAGAAAATATTAGAATCATTTGTTTTCAACTAAAAATTTGTCAAGGTAGTGCCCCAGTATGCCCAGAATCGAATGGTCATGAGACAAGGGGGTTCAGGCTTAAAGATTTTTAGCTTATCTTATTAATACAGTTAGCTCCTGTGCTGGTGGCATGTAAAAAGCACCCACTACACTCATGGAGTGGTTGGCGTTTGGAAGGGCATCCAGCTGTAGAAACATTGCCAGATCAGATTGGAGCCTGGTGCGGCCACTGGCTTTCCAGACCTCAGTCAAACCATCCAGCCCATGCCAGCATGGAAAACGGACGTTAAATGATGATGATGATGAATAATCGGTGAACTTAAGGTAATCTGGCAGAATCGTTAGGTTTGTTGAGCAAAATGCTTAGTCTCATTTTGTCTGCCTTTATGTTCAGGGTTCAAATTCTGCCAAGGTCGACTTTGCCTTTTGTCCTTTCTGGGTCAATAAAATAAGTACCAGTTATGTACTGGGGTCAATGTAATTAACTTACCCCCTATCTTGAAATTACTGGTCTTTTGCCAGAATATGAAATGACTGATTGGTGAAATTGGTTTTCTGTGTAAATACCTAATTGAGAATCTGAATAAGTTGGTGTTTGCTGTAAAAGAAATCACCCACCTAACAAGCACGTTATAAAAACAATCAGTAAGAGGAACAGTAAAATTATGCAAGATTTTCTCAAGTTCAAAATGTGAATTCACTTTTTTTGCTATATACATCTTTATAGATTGGAGCCTGGTGTTGCCATTGGGTTTCACCAGTCCTCAGTCAAATCGTCCAACCCATGCTAGCATGGAAGGCGGACGTTAAACGATGACGATGATGATGATGATGATGATGATGATGATGATGATATCATTGTTAGAAACCAGGTCCTTCTTCACGAAAATATTTCAAATAATTAGAAATAGAAGAAAATGGATGAATGGATACAAACATACATATTTACAAACACACCAACATATATACATAAATACAGACAGACAGACATAGAGAAATATTACCTTGGCTGGAAGCAGGTGAAGGCTAGCAACAGGAAGTGCATCCAACCACTGAAAATTTGCTTTAACAGATTCCATCTGAGCCATGCAAGCATGAAGAAATATCAGACTTGATAATGATGATAATGATGATGATGGTTTTAAGCAATGCTTGACCAACTCTAATAATCAACCAACCATTATGAAATACTAATACAGATCTACTAATACCAACAGAGCTACTAATAATAATAATAATAGTAATAGATATGTCAATACATACAGAGATTGACTTAATTATAAGACCACAACATCTCACTTAATTAGAACCGCTTTAAACTTTTCAGTCGCTAAGACAGAACAGTATTTATGTGTTGTATGTTGATTTTCTTTCATTTATTATTTTTTGTTTTTACTGGTTTCAGTTATTGCTCTATGGCCAAGCTGGAGTATTGCATTCTAAGATATATATAGTTAATAAATTACCCGTTCCCCAACATATATCTTATAAACTGGTACATAGTCTTTTCTACTCTAGGCACAATGCACAAAATGTTTGGGGAGGGGGCCAGTCAATTAGATCGACCCCAGTATGCAACTGGTACTTAATTTATTGACCCTGAAAGGATGAAAGGCTAAGCTGTAAATGAGCATCATTGTTATGTAAGTGGTGCCCTTTGTTTTCAATTTTCCATGAAAACATATATGTTCATGGGGAAATACTACCTTTCTTGAAATCAGTCGAGGATTGGTGACAGGAAGAGTATCTGGCCGTAGGGAATTCATCCACCTTAACAAATTTCATCCAGCACATGGGACCATGGAAAAATGGATGTCAAAACGATGATGACGATGACAATGATGATGATAATGATGAGCATTGATTTGGCCATCCTTCCATCCATCCATTCGTCCGTCTGTCCGTCCATTCATCCATCCGTCCATCCATCCGTCCGTCCTTCCATCTGTCCATCCATCCATCCATCCATACCCCCTCCATCTGTCCATCTATCCATCCATCCATCCATTCCTCTGTCCAACCGTCCGGCCATCCAACCATCCATCCATCCATCCATCCATCCATCCATCTATCCGTCCGTCTGTCCGTCCGTCCGTCCGTCCGTCCATCTGTCCATCCATCCATCCATCCATACCCCCTCCATCTGTCCATCCATCCATCGTTCTGTCCATCCATCCATCGTTCTGTCCACCTATCCATCCATCCATCCATTCCTCTGTCCGTCCGTCCGTCCGTCCGTCCGTCCGTCCATCAGTCCATCCAACCATCCATCCATCCATCCATTCCTCTGTCCGTCCGTCCGTCCGTCCATCCACCCATCCCTCCATCCTTCCACCCACCCCCATACAGTTTTTGTTTGTTTTTTCCAATTCTTCAGCCGTTTCTCTTTCCTTCTTCTTCTTCTTCTTCTTCTTCTTCTTCTTCTTCTTGTCAGCTCTCTTACGTCTGTGTTATAATTCCATTAAGCTTCAATTGTTCTGTCTGAATAATTCTACTGACATTAGAAGACGTTGCGATGTGCAGCAATTTATTCCAATTTTCACGGTGGATGGACTCCGAAACACCCACAAGAGATTAAGTTTATCCAAAAGAGGTCAAGCTGTAATTAGGTGGTGGTGGTGGTGATAATGGTGGTGGGAGTACTACTTGAAGACAGTGTGTTCACATTACTTACAGTCATAAAAAACTGACAGAATGGAGCCTCGTTCTTCGAGTGACACTTGCACAAATATGAGCTTGAACTCGGCACCACATGTTAAAGAAACATTTGACATGGCCGTGTGGTTAGGAAGCTCATTTTGCAACCATGAGGTTTCAGGTTCAGTCCCACTATGCAGCACCTTGAGCAAGTAACTTTTGCTATAAAGTACTGGAGTGGCAATTACCTTGAGAGTGAATTTGGTAGATGGAAACTGTGAGGAAGCTAATCATGCATATATGTGTGTGTGCGTGTGTGTGTGTGTGTGTGTGTGTGTGTCTTTCTGTTTGTGTTTGTCACGCATCACTTGCTTCTCAACTCCAGAACTTATAAATATCCTATCAGTCTCTTTTGCTGAACAGCTAAGTTAAGAAGACATAAACAAACCAACACCAGTTGTCAGGCAGTAGGAGGTCACACACACACACATACACACACGATATTCTTCTTTCAGTTTCCATCTACCAAATCCACTCATAAGGTTTTGGTTAAACCTGGGGCCATTCTAGAAGACACTTGACCAAGGTGTTACATCATGGGATTGAACCCAAAATCATACTGCTACAAATTTAGCTTCTTAACCACACAGCCTCTATGGATTTCATTCAAATTTCATTCAGTTTTCATTCCTTATTCACCCATTTAACCCTCGCTAAATGTAAAAGGAGACTGAATTTTTAATTATTTATCATTAATCTCGTTTATTTATCATTCATTAAAAACCTTGTTTATTTAAATATTTATATTAATTTATTTATAAAGACCGTTGTTTATGGAAGAACCATTTCATTTTACACCTTATTTATATCATTTTTATTCCTCTCTGTTTTTTTTTTTCTATATTTCACTGGATGATCAGCATCAGTCCTCTGTGGAATGGCTTTATGGCCAGATCAATACCATTTGTCTTTTTTCTGGTCTTTTTTTTTGGTCTTTTTTTTCCTCTGCTTCTTCTTTTTCTCTTTCTGGCCTGGAAACTAAATCCATTGATCTGCACCTGCAATGCCTCTCAGAAACGAACGAGACAAAGCTATAACTGGTTCCCATTGTTTCTCCTCCTCGGTCATCTATTGATTGTTAGAGTTGTGTGATTGGTGGCCGGTTTGGCGTTGGTCTTCCTCAGAGCTGGGGCTATTTGCGTTGATGCTATTTGTGCTATGCTGGTAGTGGTGGTAGTAGTAGTAGTAGTAGTAGTAGTGGGGATGGCTGTAGTAGCGGTGGTAGTGATGGTGGTGGTGGTGGCAGTGCTGTTGTTGGTGGTGGTAGTGATGGTGATGGTGGTAGTGGTGGTGGTGGTAGTGATGTTGGTGGTGGTGGCAGTGGTAGTGATGGTGATGGTGGTGGTGGTGGTGGTGGTAGTGATGTTGGTGGTGGTGGCAGTGGT
>NC_068989.1:6201916-6212083 GCF_001194135.2 Octopus bimaculoides
CTTGAAGCCACCATACCACCACTCCCACCCTCTGCATGTTGATCTCAATTATTTCTGAGACAAGATACACCCTGCTACCACTACCGCCGCCACCACCTCCAACCATTTTCATCTCTTCATCTAAAACAAGATACCTATTTCCTCCATAATAACTATGTCCAATTCTTCCCCAAGGTAAGGTGAGACAAATTACCTGGCAACAGGCTAGTTTCTGTACATCATCAGAGTCCAGCTGTTAACGAAGCTGAGATGAAGTGAAAAGCAATTAATTCAGCAATTAAGACAGAGTATTTAGTTTATATGTTTCGATACAGTTTGTTTTTATTTTATTTTTGATTATTTTAATTGTACATTATGTACATTATTTCCATTATTTACATTTGACGGATATTTGTCCTCATCCTGTTTGTTGTTAACACACCGTTTCGGCTGATACACCCTCCAGCCTTCATCAGGTGTCTTGGGGGGAAAATTTCAAAACTGGGTTCTTAATTTATCGACCCCGAAAGAATGAAAGGCAAAGTTGTCATCGGTGGAATTTGAACTCAGAACATAAAAATGGACAAACTGCTGTTGAGAATTTTGCCCAGCATTTCTAACGATTCTGCCAGCTCACCACCAAATTCTTACAAATTATTCTTTCTACTATAGGCACAAGGCCTGGAAATTTTGGGGAGGGAGCCAGTCGATTAGGCACCAGTATGCAACTGGTACTTAATTTATCGACCTTAAAAGGATGAAAGGCAAAGTAAACCTTGGCAGAATTTGAACTCAGAACTTAAAGACAGACGAAATACCGCTAAGCATTTCGCCTGGCATGCTAACATTTCTGCCAGCTCACCGCCTTAAAATATTCTTTTCTACCCTACGCACAAGGCTCAAAATTTTATGGGAGAGGGCCAATCGATTAAATCAACCCCAGTATGCAACTGGTATTTAATTTATCGGCCCCAAAATGATGAAAGGCAAAGTCGACCTCGGTGGAATTTGAACTCAGAACGTAACGGCAGACGAAATACCAATGAGCATTTCGCCCAGTGTGCTAATGATTCTGCCAGCTTACGACCAAATTTCTTATATATTATTAACAGATTTATTCTCAGTTGAAATCTGACCAATGTTGACATTTCACTCATGAATAGGGGTGGTGGTGGTAGTGGTGGTGGTGGTAGTGATGGTGGTGGTGGTGGTGGTGGAGTGTACAAATATGAAAAACAAAAATGAATCAGAAATAAAGCTGAAGTTGATTCAATTAACTAAGTTCTTCTCATAAAAAAAATAAAAATAATAATAATAACCATGTACCTAAGAAATCAATAATAATAATAATGATAATGAAAACAAAATAATTTGTATTCTATAACGAGAACATTTAATTGTTTGCAAATGTCTTTTGTTTATTTGCTTGTTTAATTAATTATTTTTTTTTTTTTTGTTGTTGTTTTTTTCAATCTTTTCATGCTATTGTTATTGAGAAAAGATATTTGTAACTAGTGTGCTCTATGGTGCAGCATCATCATCATCATCCTGATGATGCTGTATTCTGTGATGTAAAATGACTGAGAGCTTAATTCATCACCAGAATAACGCATGACAAGGCACCTTCAGTGCACTTATTTGCAGCGTTTGAATGTTATTGTATTGTCTAAAACTAAACATTTGATGCACTTTAATAAATTTTTACATGCTGTTGCATTTTGCGGTGAAGCTGTAACTGGTGCACTTTTTTTACTTTTTTGAAACAATAATATCAACATTTTCTTTCTCTTTTTTTTCATCCCCACCAACATCCCCACCATCATCATCATTGTTTAATGTCCACTTTTTCAAGTTTGCATGGTTCAAATGGAATTTATTGAGGTAGATATATATTCTACAGCTGGATGCTCTTCCTGCTGTCAGTCCTTGCCTATTTCCAAGGACTGACAGTGCACTTCACTAGCATAGCTCTTGACCAATGAGTCACACTGGCTACTACACCACAAGGACTATACCTTGTGGTCAAGACTCTGCTGGAGGATGAATTACTCCCTTTCTCTCACCAGTCTCATGGCTAATGTGGCAACTGCTTAAACTAGGCAATGAATTAAATCACTCTCCCAAGAACAGTGAAGGCACATGGCTCAGTGGTTAGAGCATCGAGCTTGCAATCATGAGGCTGTGAGTTCAATTCCCGCACTGGGCTGCATGTTGTGTTCTTGAGCAAGACACTTTATTTCATGCTACTCCAGTTCATTCAGTAGAAATGAGTTGTGACATCATTAGTACCAAGCTGTATCAGCCCCTTTGCCCTTCCCTTAGATAACACCGGTGGCGTAGAAAGAGGAGACCGATCAGCATGGGTGACCGCTGGCATTCCATAAGCAACCTTACTCACACCTGTGCTTCAGCGAGGAACTTTCTAGATGCAATCCCATGGTCATTCATAACCAAAGGGGGTGTGGAGGTCACCCTCCCAAGAACAGAAATAGTTACTTCTACAAACTACAAGCTTCCTTACAGTTTTCACATAGAAAATTAAATTGAAGGCTCTGATAGGAAACGGTTGTTCAAGGTGGTGTGCTGTAAGATTGAACTCAAAGTGTTGTGATTGCAAAGCAATCTTCTCAATCGCATGGCCATGTCTCTCAATGCTCACATAAAATGCTGATCATGCACCTACCAACATCTAAACTCTAAACTCATTGCATTTCATCTTAGGAAATAAAATGATGAAATAACAAAATAAAATAATAATAAAGAAGAGAGATTTCCTGGTGGGAAAACTAAGTAGTTTGTGCAGCATTGAGGTCCTTGTTATCATCATCATCAGTATCAACTTCAGCATCATCGCTATCGTCGTCATCATCATCATCATCATCTTCATCATCATCACCTTCATCACCACCACCATCACCTTCATCATCACCACCACCATCACCTTCATCATCATCATCATCATCATCACCACCACCACCCTCCCCTCCTTCTCCCCCACTCCTCCTCACTGTATTTTATATTTTATCATTACCCTTCTGTTTTTTTTGTCTGTTTTTTTTCTAGCAACGGTCTCTCTCTCACTAAGCTATTTTGTCTTACATAATACAACAATTGGAAAGTATTGTAGTGCACGTCAGGAGATCAACTTGTAGCTTCATCTCATAAGAAGCAATTATAGGAAAAGGTTATTATATTTTATTTTACATGTGTAGCAGCAGCAGTAGCAGCACAAGTGGCAGATAAAAGCATTCGAGATAACAGAACGACAACAACAACCACAACAAGAAGAAAAATGTAAAACGACTGACATAACAAAACTGAAACAACTGTTATAAAACAATAACAGAAATAAAGACAAAAAAACAACAGTAAAAAATATATATATTTTGGTTGTTCTTTTTTTTTTGTTGAAATCGAAAAATTTAGAATGTTAGTGTAGCCATAGCAACTGGAGATATCTTCAAAACTAGTTGTCGTAACGAACATTATCGGCACAACTACCACCACCACCACCATCACTGCCGCTATCACCAGCACCACCATTAATGCAATACTACTGCCAACATTATCACTAACACTAATAAGTCAATTTAAAGCTCGTAAAAGAGTCAACAAATACAGAAGCGCTGAAGGATTTCTCTGACTTTAAAAAGCAAGGACAAACAGAACTCTGTGGAAGTCAATAACAAACACCATCATGAAGACGGGGATTAAAAGCCTCATTGTCATCATTGTCAAATTCCTTGTCATAATAATAATAATAATAATAATAATAATAGAAAAAAATGCTTTCTAATTGATGTATCAATACCAGCAGATGACAACGTTTCCCTAAAAGAAATGGAGAAACCTTCAAAATACAAAGACCTGGAAATAGAGGTAATTCGAATGTGGAATCTAAAAACAGAAACAATTCCTATCATAGTAGGTGCTTTAGGTATAATGAAAAAATATTCAGACAAATACATAACAAAAACACCAGGACTTACAAATATATATAACATACAGAAAATTATACTACTGGGCACTGCACACATCCTACGCAAAACACTTTTAATACAGTAACCATAAGAGCATCACAGCAAACCACAGCACATACCCAAGGCGCACAGAGCTGCGCTCGGTAGTGAAGTGAAAGCACGTTATAAAAATAAAACTACTGAACAATAATAATAATACGGAAGGTGCTCGAAAAATACGAGGTGTTACCTTAGTTCACTGGTAGGGAACAGCTGACACTGTAATACATCTCCAGCGTTAGAAGCTGTGCAGAGTCAATAATAATAATAATAATAATAATCATCATCATCATCGTAATCCCTTCTACTTAAGGCACAAAGCTTGAAATTTTGTGGAAGGGATTAAGTTGATTACATCGACCTCAGTGTTTCACTGGTACTTAATTTATCGACTCCGAAAGGATGAAAGACAAAGTCGACTTTGGCGGAATTTGAACTCAGAACGTAGTGATGGGCAAAATATTGTAAGCGTTTTGCCTGGCATGCTAAAAATTCTGCCAGCTCACCACCTTACTACTACTACTACTACTACTACCACCACTACCACTACTACTACTACTAATAATAATAATAATAATAATAAACGCCCGAATGCAGTACCAGGCAGTGGCTCTCATGGCTTCTGATCTTAACTGATTGGAAGTGTTATCATGGACATTGTTTTGCCTTGGTATAAAAAAAGATGGGCTTCAGCAAATATTCTGCTCAATATCAGAGATATACTTGTCAGTGGCTTGACCTTAACCAGTTGAGCATGTCCCTTGGTGGGTGACGATATGTGCATTTCTGATCAAGAACAGGTGTAGTGGGGAAGCATCATATAGCCATGTGTTGAGAGGAATTCTTCGGAGTTGGAATAACTCACCTCTGGAAACATGGGTGTCTTGTTTAACATCCTTAAAACAAACCTTATTCAGGTATAGGTATAGTTAGAGAAAGAGAGAGAGGGAGAAAGAGAAAGAGGGAGAAATGGAAAGAGAGAGATTGAAATATTATAATTTATTAACTGAACATGATTGACATGAACATTTCCCTCTCTTCATTCACATAAAGAGAAATGTGCTGAGACACATAAACAGAGAGAGAGAGAGAGAAAAGGAGAGAGAATAAAGAAGAGAGAGACAGAGAGAGAAAGAGAAGAACAGAGGAAAAGAGAGAAAATGAGAGATAAAGAAAGAGAAAAAGAGGATGGATGGAAGGAGAGAAAGGAGAGGAGAAATATTAAAACGTCTGATGTCAAATAAGTCAGCATTGAATCAGTGATGCCAAAAAGGCAATGCCAAAATGGCTGCGCCAAAACGTCTCATACTCCAAATAATAATAGATAATAATAGAAAGCTGTACAGCGACTTACCGGAATTCTACTTGTCCATCAACAAGGGCAACGGAGAAGAAATCTCCTCGAGCATCCGGCTTCTCGGAAGCAAATAGCAATAATCCATTTGGAGATTCTGGTTTGATTTCTAGATAAATGCGGAACTGTTTGTAAGCATCACGCAACACAGGGAAAGCCAAATATCCTCGGCCATTCAATTTTGGGTACCTGACGACAATTTCTGTGATTGGGTTGGTAAGGTGGAGCAATGAAAGAGAAAAGAAAAATATATGAAACATATGGAAAAGGAAAAAAAAAATATACAATATTAATACTAATAATTACAATAAACATCTTTTACCCTATACTTGTTTTAGTTAGTGGAATACAACCATGCTGGGGAATTTACATTATTTACATTTGATGGATATTTGTCCTCATCTTGTTTGTTGTTAACATGTTTCGGCTGATATACCCTCCAGCCTTCATCAGGTGTCTTGGGGAAATTTCGAACCTGGGTTCTCATGCCCATTTTCGTCGTCGTTGTCATCGTCGTCATCTTCATCATCATCATCATCATCATTATTATTATTATCCCGGCATATAGCATAGTGGTTAAGAGTGTGGGCTACTAACCCGAAGATTCCGAGTTCGATTCCAGTCAGTGACCTCGAAAAATATACCTTAGGGATGAGAACCAGGTTCAAAATTTCCCCAAGACACCTGATGAAGGCTGGAGGGTATATCAGCCAAAACGTCGTGTTAACAACAAACAAGATGAGGAGAAATATCCGTCAAATGTAAATAATGTAGACCCCACAAATTTTAATGTCCCCTCATTCAATGCCCATGTGGCAAATACAAAACAAATCATCAATATCATCATCATCATCATCATCAACTTAATCATGTGTCCAGTGTGGCATTATCTATAATCCTCAACTTTATCATCATTGTTTTCTTTCTCCTCCTCGTCGTCATCAACCTTATCTGCGTCATCATCGATCATCATCATGAAATTTTCATCATTGAGAAAGATTAAAATATATATGGAAAAAAAATAAATGAATGCATCCTGCACAGAAGCACATCATCATGACCATCACCAGCACCAGTATCACCAGCACCCTCCTCCTCCTCCTCATCATCATCACCGTCATTGTCATCATCATCCTCACCATCGTCATCATCATTCTCATCATCATCATCGTCATCATTATCACCATCATTATCATCATCGTCATCATCATCATTCCCATCATCATCATCATCATTCTCACCATCATCATCGTCATCAACATCATCATCATCCTCATTATGGCATTATCCTTATAATCATTATGAAATATAACAGGAGGATCATCATTTTGACATTATCTTCCCTCTTAGCATTATTTCCGTCATTACAATGACATCATATCTTCCTCCACCTCCTCCTCCTCCTCCTCCTCCTCATCATAAAATTATTCTGCTCATCATAAGTTATTAATAATAATAATAAAAGTAATAATAATCCTTTCTACTATAGATAGAAGGCCTGGAATTTGAGGGGAGGGGGATGGTCAATTACATCAAATAATTATTTATATCATCACCATCATCACCACCATCATCACCACCATCATCATTGTTTTCCAGTCCAACATTTTTATAAACTTCGCTCTCTCTTTCTGTCTTTTTCTCTCCCTCTCTCTCTTCATATTTGTGTTATATTTATTTGACTAAAACCTCTTCAAGGCAGTGCCCAAGCATGGCCACTATCCAATGATTGAAACAAGTAAAAAAAATAAGTAAAATAAAAAATAAAAGATTGAAAAAAAATATATTGAAAATTAATGTTCATAATTTAACAGTCAGGTAATTGTTAATATCAAAAAAATTCTTGGCAAATATTTCAATTTTAAATATAAACTTAATTTCAAATTCCTTAATATATTTTTATTATTATAAATTTGTTAATATGTTTTATTATTTTATATTTCTTAAAATATTTTTATTATTTTAAATTTGTTAATATATTTTTATTATCTTATATTTCTTAAAATATTTTTATTATTTTAAATTTGTTAATATATTTTTATTATTTCATATTTCTTAATATATTTTTATTATTTTAAATTTGTTAATATACTTTTATTTTAAATTTCTCTTTAAATCTTTTAATCATACCAAATTATATCCTATATTTTGCTCCATTATTCCGCTCTGCAATCACCTTTTATTTATCAGAATAGATATTACATATATTAGTTACATACTTTAATTTTTGCGCAACAATTTTTCTTATTTCTTCCTTAATTTCTTTATACCTGACACAAAATATTTCCTTACCTCCCTCTTTGCCACTGAATTTACTAACAATAATAAATTCTCTATAATTTCCTTATACGCTCCTTTAAATTGCTTTCTCTCTGTTAAATTATGAACATTAATTTTTAATATTTGTTCCCCCTTTCGTCAGTTATTATAATACCTTATATTAAATATATGAAATTTTGGAAACAAAAATATATGAATATTTATTAAATTATGTTATTTAAGCCATCTTCACCATTATCCTCATCATTTATGAAACAATGTTTTATAAAACATAATGCACTTTACCTTACCAATTCAATCAAATTAAATAACTTTTTATCTAATTTATTAGATACAAGTCACCAGTTCAGTTTCTTCTCTTCAACCCCGAGTAGCAATTTATACAGGATGCCATTGTCGTTTGTAACAGTTATCTTTTAAATCAACTCAATTTTACACCAGATATGCAGAGATTCACACACACACACACACACGTATGTGTCTGTTGTGTAAACCAGTGTGAGTGTGGATGCATGGACATATGCTTGTGTGTGTGTGTGTGTCTCTCTCTCTCTCTCTCTCTCTCTCTATATATATATATATATTCTTTTATTCGTTTCAGTGTTTCAGACATTTTACTGTGGCCATGTAGGAGCACCACAACCCTAGGACTTATGTTTGTAAGCCTAGTACTTATTCTATCGGTCTCTTTTGCTGAACTGCTAAGTTACAGGGGATGTAAACCCACCAGCATTGGTTGTCAAGCGATAGTGGGACACACACACACACACACACACACACACACACACATATACAACAGGCTTCTTTCAGTTTCCGTCTACCAAATCCACTCACAAGGCTTTGGTCAGTCTGAGGTTATAGTAGAGGACACTTGCCCAAGGTGCCACACATTGGGACTGAACCCAGAACCATGTGGTTGGGAAGCAAGCTTCTTATCACACAGCCACTCCTGTGCCTATATACATATATATCATCATCATCATCATCATTGACATTTAACGTCTGCTTTCCATGCTGGCATGGGTTGGACGGTTTGACCAAGGACTGGCAAGCCAGTAGGCTGCACCAGGCTCTAATCTGATCTGGCAATGTTTCTACAGCTGGATGCCCTTCCTAATGCCAACCTCTCTGAGAGTGTAGTAGATGCTTTTGCGTGCCGCTGGCATGAGGGCCAGTCAGGCAGTACTGGCAATGACCGCGCTCAAAAGGTGTTTTTTATGTGCCACCGGCACATGTGCCAGTAGGGTGACACTGGCAACGACCACGTTCAAATGGTGCTTTTAACATCCCGCCGACATGGGAGCCAGTCAGTGGTCCTGGCAATGATAATGCTTTATATATATATAACCCATAAAAGTCAGGAGAGGTGAATATATTTATTTAGCTAATTGTCATCCTTAGGGTTACAGTTGTTTCACAGCCTTCTTTATGTAATAATAATTTCAGTGTGTAATGAATTATGTTTACATGTCTGCACGCTCTGCATTATACAATGCAAATGTATATTTGCAAATCAGTGCAGATTACGAGAGCAGGCTCATCAGAGCAAAGAGGTCCAAAATACCAAATTTCACGCAAAAGGTGAACCAGAGAAACTTGTCAAAGGTGCTGTGAAATAGGACTGAACCGAGAACCAAGTGATTACAAACTGAACTTCATAGCCATACCATACACCTTAATGTAACATGTTTCCCTACTTTTAGCTTTCCTGAATTAAGTGATCTTGAAGAGATCCTCATGCTTAATAGATGTCCAATAATGTCACCAACATACAACATCGACGGTATCATTGACAAACAGAACCCAACAACAACAATAACAAACGTTACAAGAAAAATAATGAAAACCACTTAAAGCACAAACTGCAGAAAAGGAATGAATTTATTCAATGGCAAATAAATAAATAAATATTTTCCTTCTTTATCTTGCATTCTTAAGTAGCTTTCGGTATTTTCCTATACTTACATGATAATAATTTGGGTAAATAGCAAAATCCTACAATGGAATTGCTATAGAAATGGAAATGAGAGAAAGAGAGCGGTGGGGAGAGTAGAAGGGAGAGGGAATGTGTGTGTGTGTGTGTGTGTGTGTGTGTGTGTGTGTATGTGAGGAGGAGATAATGCAAGGAAATGCATGTATAAGAATGGGCATTGATGAGGTGTATATGGATAGGTTTGGCATGGTAGCGTGTAGAAGACAAGCCAGATATCTCTTCACATCTAGAGATAGAACGACATTGTTGTTTGCTTCTAGCCTTCAGTTTACAATCGGTGAGCAAGCACACATGTAGATGAAGGGGACATGAAATCACTCGCACAAACACAGGCACACACAAAAGACACACACACACACAGACAAAAGACACACACACACACACACATATATATATGTATATACATATACATATATATATATATATGTACATATATACATATATATACATATATGTACATATATATATATATATGTACATATATACATATATATACATATATGTACATATATATATATATATGTACATATATACATATATAT
>NC_068989.1:6212282-6217495 GCF_001194135.2 Octopus bimaculoides
ATATATATATATATATATATATATTTATATTTATGTATATGTCTTTACATACATGTGAATATATGTATACACACACACACACACACACACACACACACACGACAGGCTTCTTTCTTTTCTCGGGTACCAAATCCTTTCACAAGGGCTTTCGTCAGGCTTCAGTTATAGCACAGTACTCCTAAAGGGAGCAGAGATAATAAGAAACAGCAGAATAAATTTTATGCTGTGACATAGAAGATCCTCCAGAATGAAAGCGAGCGAGAGAGAGAGAGAGAAAGTAATCCTGTTCCTTATGTGCTTCTGTACATCATGTTACAACTATTCTTCTTACAATAATGGTTGCAGTACACAGATGCTTATCTTGTAGAATATTTCATGTTTCGGAGTAATATTCACCATGTGTTATATTTTATCTTATGGTAATTTCATCGAAGTAAACTACCTCAAGTTCATATGTACTCTCTATGTATTACCTTGCGGCAGTTTATATTGGATAGTATCTTATTTTGTATTTTTTCTCTCTGTTATTGTTTAGCATGGGGGTTGGCCACCACTGACCAGGTATATTATTAAAGGTGTTCCAATTTAAAGTTGACCTCATCAAAATTTGAATTCAGAATGTAAAGCTGGAAGGAATGCCACCAAGCTCTTTCTTGTGGCAGAGTCACAATTCTGCCAGTTCAACACCTTAATAATAATAATAATAATAATAATAATAATAATAATAATAATAATAATAATAATAAAAATAAAGATATGAAGCAGGGGTAATTGCATGGACAGTAGAAGAACTAAACAGCTTAGACAGAAAGGCAAGGAAGTTACTAACTAGATATGGGTCACTCCACCCAAAATGTGACATACAGACAGACTGTATGTACCAAGAAAAAGAGGTGGAAGAGGACTTATTGGATATGAACACAGTATTAAAGTAGAGGAAAGCAACATAGCATGATGTGTAAAAAATGCCACAGAACCACTGTTATTAGAAGTATGAAGGTCAGGCTTGTGTAGGATGGAAGATTGCAAATATAAAGCAGTATACAAGAAATTGAAAACGAATGAAACTGAAAATAGGTGGATAAAGAAAAGAATGTTTGGTCAATTTCATTGGGATGTTGAAGATAAGACAGACAGACAGAGAAAAAAGATGGCTGTGGATGACTAAAAGTGATTTAATAATAATAATAATGATGATGATGATGATGATGATAATAATAATAATAAAATAATAATAATAATAATAATAATAATAATAATAATAATATTAATAATAATAATTTCTTTCTACTGTTAGCATAAGGTCTGAAACTTTGTTGGGAGGAGGTTAATCAATTATGTCAACCCCAGAGCTTAACTGGTACTTAGTTTAATTTAATGCCCCACCCCCACCGAAAAAAAAAATATATGGCAAGGTCGACTTTGGTGGCATTTGAACTTAGGATCTAAAGAGTTGAAAGAAATGTCACTTTGCATTTTGTCTGAAATTGAAATGATTCTGCTAGTTTGCCACCTAAATAATGATGATGATGATGATGATGATGATGGTGATGATGATAAATCTATAAAAATTTAAGAACCTTCCAATAAATTGCTATGATAGTTTGGGAAACAACAAACGCCAAGATTAAGGAGACAAGTCTATCCTGAGAACCATTAATTCAAGAGATTATATGCTTAAGATTATTTCTTTCATTGAATGTGTGCACATTCGCATATATATGTGTATGCGTGACTGTGTTTATGCATGCAAGTCTGTGTGTTTGAGTACACAAGCGTGTACATGATAATACATGTGGTAATGCGCACATGCAAATGTATGTGTGCATGTGAATTTATGCATGCAAGACTGTGTGAATATATATATGTATGCTTGTATTCAAGTGCATGTGGGTGTAACTGTCAATATGTATAAGTGTGCACATGCAAATGTTTGTGTGCAGATGCATTCATGTGTGCAGAAGTGTATGTGTTCATATACATTTGGGGTTAAGTGCACATGTGTACACAATACCCCATATGCAAGTGTGTACATGCAAATGTACATGCTTGCATCTGCATACATTTGCAGAAGACAGCATGTGTACACATGTATGTCTGTGTTGAATTACATGTGCATGTACACTTCAGTATGTATAGGTGCACACACAAATGTATGTGCATGTGCATTTATGCATGCAAGATAGTGTGTACGTGTACACATGTATGTTTGTGTTGAAGCTCACATCTGTGTGTGTTTGTGTGTGTGTGTGTGTGTGTGAGACAATAAATATATATGTATGTTCGTACAAATAGCTACGTGTGAGTTGTCCAGTCCTTAATGAGAATAATTATGAATATTTATTCGACAAAACGGAGACTTTAGTTCACAAGGTTGAAAGGGCTCATTTGATTTGTTTGTTGGCATAAATCACACCCCTTCCACACACACGCACACAGATACCTTGTTCCACATACAGCCATAAACACACCCATACAACTGTATCCATAATGTTTATGCCCCCCATACACCTTAAGGGGTGCTGCATTTGATTGCAAATATATGTGATTAATCCCGAATTTATGTAAAAGCACATATTTGTATGTACACACATGGACATGTGTATGTGTGTGTGTGTATATGAGTGTGTGCATATGTATGTATGTGTATATATTTCATTTTCATTTTTTTTTTCATTTTATCTAGTTTCAGCTCATGAGCTGTGGCCATGCTGGGGCACCGCCATTTGATTTGTTTGTTAAGAGCGCGGGCTACTAACCCCCAAGATTCTGAGTTCGTTTCCAGGCAGTGACCTGAATAATAATAATAATAATAATAATAATAATAATAATAATAATAACATCGAAAAATACCTTAGGAATGAGAACCCAGGTTCGAAATTTCCCCAAGACACTTGATGAAGGCTGGTGGGTTAACAACAAACAAGATGAGGACAAATATCTGTCAAATGTAAATAATGTAAATAATATGCTTTCTATGTTGGCATGTGTTGGGTGTGATCTTGTTCAGGTCAACTTCGAATTTGGAGTTTCTGTCCTTGGACATTGGCGAGGAACTGAATCTTGCTGGCATGTTACAAGTTAAGTATAGTTTCTATTTCTAGATGTTTTTACAGACCATTTTACAGACTCTCCTAACAGTCCTGAGTGCAACATTTAGTGGCACCAGTCCTGGAGATGTATATGTTTGTGTGTGAATGTGTGAATGTATGTGTGTACATGTGTATGTGTGTTTGTAGACATGGTAGAGTGGCTGAGAAGTTAAATTTGCAATCAAGAGGTTCAAGTTTCGATTCCTGTATCTTAGGCAAATATTTACCATAACCTCAGATCAACCAACGTCTTTCCAGTAACGGTAAATAAATGGAAACTGTGAGAAAACCTTTCAACAAGAATTGCCCCATTACGTAATGTTGCTTCTTTACATTATGTGAGGCAGTTTTTACCTAAAGGTTATATAAAGAGACCAATTATCTGTGGGATACTCAACCACATGCATGCTAATTCAATGACTATGTATTTCCAATGATCAAAGAAGTGGAATATTCACCAAAACACAAGCAGACCCATTTGCATATATGCTGTTGCACACACATATAAATCCTCACACACAAACACACATATACATAAACTTACATGTATACATACATGCATCCATCCATCCACATATATATATATGTATATATATATATATATATATATATATATATATGTGTATATATATATATATGCATACATACAAACATACATAAATGCATGCAATACAGACAATGTACATATATATATATACATATATATGTATATACATACACACACGGACACATACACACGCACATATACGTGTGCATGTGTGTATGTGTGTAGTTTATATGTAGATACATAACATTGCACACATTCTCCACCAGCCCTTCTCATTCTTCATGTTCTTCTTGGCGTCAATTCTACAGAAACAGTTTAATGAATTCTGAAAGAAGTTATTAACAAGTGAGCCAAAAATGTAAGAAGAATACAAAAAAAAAAAGGATGTAAAAAGGTAAATAAATAGAAATACTAAAAGAAATATAAGTAAAGAAAGAAAGAACCAGCAAAAATAATACAAAAAAACAAAACAAAAGCAAGCCAGCTTGTGTGAATTTCTGTCTAATTTAAATAAACCCATACACACATATAAATATAAACACATATTCACACATTCCAATAGAGACACGTACAAACATAAAAATGTATATATATATATATATATATATATATATATATATATATATATGCATGTATAAATTTAAACACACATACACACATGTGCATACTAAGAACCATGCAACACACACTGATACAGAATAACACACACATACACATTTACATACATATATATATATATATATATATACACAGACACACACACCAATGTATATACATACACATGCATATACATCTGTATATATATATGCAAAATTCAAATAATCAAGTGTTATTTGGACATGTATGTCTGTGCAACACTCACACTTATATACAGTTACACACCCACACAAACACACTCACATATATACAGCAACAGTTGTACACATAGATGCATACTCTCCCACACACACATGCAAATATATACATGCAAATATACACATGCAAATATACACATGCATGCAAATATATACACATGTGCATTCAAAAGCATGCAGTTGATCACTGACACATAATTTGAGATGAAGGATATGCAGCAATGTTATTCTTCATAAGGCTTACACACACACACACACACACACACACATACAAGCATGTATGCATATACACGTGTAATAAATCTACAGGCATCCCTATTGCATTACAAAACTGATGTGTTCTTGGAAATTTTGCCATAATATGGAATTCTATAATGGGAAATATGTTCGCATTATGGCATTTCACATTACAAGAAAATGCTCAGGAACGCAATGGATCCATAATGCAAGGTAATGTTTGCATTTTTGTATATATATATATGTGTGTATATATATATATATATAATTTATGCATACACACACACAACATGCATGCACATATGTATGTATGTATGTACATTGCTTAATGTTAGACAAATGAGAAAGGGGATCTCAATCCATGTTGCAGATGATTTGGTGTTTTATAAAACTGAAGCTGCGAGTTTGTCTCATGACTTGAGTTTCACACTGATGCAATCATCAGGTGAAATAGCTTGCTTGATGACTATATTGGAATGAAAC
>NC_068989.1:6217686-6222305 GCF_001194135.2 Octopus bimaculoides
TATATATATATATATAGGGTGCAGTGAATATACTGTTATCTAAATTATGCAAAAATGGAAATAACACTGACATCTCTCATATTAACAGATATATTTACCAAAATTATATAAAAATATCTTGAAATACTAAAGAATAAATTTATTCAATAGAATCGCCATTGGCTTCAACCACGGTGTGTGCTTATATACATACACACATATATATATACGCATGTTGCACATACACATACATACATATATAGGAAAACAGTTAATTTTTGTGCCATCATTATGAGGAATATTCTCTCTCTAACCCTGTTATTGTTAGTGCAAGGCACTACTCTGCTGGTTAGAAATTATAAGAGGTACCGCTTTGCCTTTTATTATTAAACCTTCATATTTACTTCAGTTCTGTATATTTTACCCCAGTCTACCTTTTCTTACCCTCTCAGAACCCCTGCAGCAAGAAAGCACCAGTTTTATTGCTTTAATTCAAAGACTCTGTTGTCTATGGGAGTTGATGTTTATATCAAATGAAATGTCTTCTTTAAATTTTGGCACAGAAAGTAATTTGTGTTAATATATTCCAGCTGTTCTCTCGTTAATGTAAATGCATACACAAACACACAAACACACATATACATGCATATGTGCTCACACATACACATGGATGCACGCAAATGCCAGGAAATAATTAACAGCAGATGTTATCTCCAGGTACATGGCACAAGTGTAGCCAAAGAACCTATCTGCTAACACAGTTGGACTAATGGCAACAATAACAACAACAACACAACAATCTCTATATTTTGCTTCAAGTGAGATGAAGGAGGGACAATAAAAATTATGATAATAATAGTAATAATAATAATAATAATAATAATAATGATAATAATAATAATGATTACTCTTTTACTCTTTTACTTGTTTCAGTCATTAGTGGAGTAAATCAACCCCAGGACTTATTCTTTGTAAGCCTAGTACTTATTCTATCAGTCCATTTTGCCGAACCGCTAAGTTACAGGGATGTAAACACACCAGCATTGGTTGTCAAGCGATGTTGGGGAGACAAACACAGACACACAAACACACATATATATATACATACACATATACATATATACGACGGGCTTCTTTCAGCTTCCATCTACAAAATCCACTCACAAGGCTTTGGTCGGCCCGAGGCTATAGTAGAAGACACTTTCCCAAGGTGCTACGCAGTGGGACTGAACCTGGAGACATGTGGTTGGTAAGCAAGCTACTTACCACACAGCCACTCCTGCGCCTAAAATGATGTTTATGACGATAAAATGATGTTTATGATGGTGATGACGATAAGGTGAATACACTGAGAATGATGCAGGAACTATGCGGTAGAATGTCCAAACAAGTAGTATGAGCCCCAACATAACCAACCAGACGTCGGTCTCCTGTGGAAGGAATCCAAAGAATGGACCTTCAACGTATCAATACCTGAAGACCAGAATTTTGTGAAGACAGAGGATGAGAAAGTTGAAAAGTACCAGGATCTAGCATTGGAAGTGAAATAAACCCAAAGAGCCTCAAAAGTGAATGTGATCCCTATTTGTTACCAGGACACTTGGGAGTGTGTTATGGAATGCAATAGTCTGGCATGCAAAGTTGAAAATACCAAACTTCGTAGGAAGTATTTAGTTGGCAGCAATACTCGGAAGAGCTGAGACATGACATAGATAACTCAGGAAAAGAAGGAATAAAGATGATAGTAATAATAATAATAATAATAATAATAACAAATATATAACAAAAACACCAGAACTTACAAATATATATAACATACAGAAAATTGCACTACTGGGCACTGCACACATCCTACGCAAAACACTTTCAATACAGTAACCATAAGAGCATCACAGCAAACCACAGCACATACCCAAGGCACACAGAGCTGCGCTCGGAAGTGAAGTGAAAGCACGTTATAAAAATAAAACTACTGAACAATAATAATAATAATAGCAGTACCAGGCAGTGGCTCTCATGGCTTCTGATCTTAACTGATTGGAAGTGTTATCATGTACATTGTTTTGTCTTGGTATAAAAGATGGGCCACAGCAAATATTCTGCTTAATACCACAGATTTGCTTGTCAGTTGTTTGACCATAACCAGTTGAGCATGTTCTTTAGTGGCTCTCTGTGCATCTCTTATGTGCATCTCTGATCATGAGCAGAAGTAGTTGGGGGAGTCTATTGTTTATAGATATATTTAAATGTGTGTCTTTGTGCCTGTGTTTGTCCCTCACCACCGATGTTGGTGTGTTTATATCCCCATAACATAGCAGTTCAGTACAAAAAAAACCAATAGAGTAAGTACCAGGAACGAAGAAAAAAGAAAAAAAAAACACGAGTATTGGGGTCTATTCGTTTGACTAAAATTCTTCAAGGCGGTGCCCCAGCATGGTCGTGGTCTAATGACTGAAACAAGCAAAGACAAAGCAATTAAAGATCAGAGATGAATTCTTCATTGCTTTGAAACTTATTGAAATGAAGCCAGAGTATTCAAAAGACATAGGATACCAAATATGGTAAAACAATCAACAGAATTCCAGTTTCCATACAAAATAAGAAACAAATTTTAATTATAAAACCGAGAATAAATTCACACTATCTCAGAAATGACTAATTACCTGATATAGCTATCACCATTTTCTCATTAGTCTCACATTGTCTTGCTACTCTAAGGTGAAGTGAGGAATTTCCAATTCCTTATAAATTATTAACGACTAAGTTAAATAATCTGTTAAGCCGAACTCATTTAAAATGCAATGATTAAAATGTTATGGTTTACAGTTTTACATTTAAGAGATGAGGAATTATGTACATCATTTACATTATTTACATTTGATGGATATTTGTCCTCATCTTGTTTGTTGTTAACACAATGTTTTGGCTGATATACTTTCCAGCCTTCATCAGGTGCAGATATGAGTAGCATTTGGGAACCGGTATTAAGGAAGGGTAGGAAAATATTAGATTTATAAGCCCTAAAAATTCACTCCATAATTGCCCATGGGCATATGGCGTAGTGGTTAAGAGCGCGGGCTACTAACCCCAAGATTCCAAGTTTGATTCCAGGTAGTGATCTGAATAATTATAATAATAATAATAATAACAATGAAAAATACCTTAGGAATGAGAACCCAGGTTCGAAATTTTCCCAAGACACCTGATGAAGGCTGGAAGGTTTATCAGCCGAAATGTTGTGTTAGCAACAAACAAGATGAGGACAAATATCTATCAAATGTAAATAATGTTATGATTTGTTCTATCTCTTATCATAAGCTTATGATAAGAGATGACACGAATATCCAGCAAAACAGTGGTAGATTGATGATGTAGAATGTGTTTAATCTGTAGAAGGTAGAATGTACTGAGTTGGGAGAGACAGCATAGAATGCCAAGGGGTAAAGAAAAAGGAGACGTTGGGAGGAAGGCAGTAGACTGGAGGACGCTAAATGCCAAAATAAGTACCAGTCTTAAAAAAATATGAACTGGAATCAATTCATTCAAATAAAATTCTTCAAAGTGGTGCCCCAGCATGGCCGCAATCTAATGACTGAAACCAATAAAATAGGAAAGACATAAAAATATAAAATAAATATAGATTGAATAGAAGCAGTCGTCGCACAAATATAGAGGCAAAATCATTGGCACACTTGTAGAGAACCTGTATTTCAAAGAATTCTTCATCCTTATACAGAACGACGATCAAGAAGAGAAAACGTATCCACAAAGAAAATTCTTTCTCAAATATGGCACCCTACTTTCTTAAAAGACAGATGCATTCAATAATGTACTCCTAGATACACACAGCCTGAACGAAACAAGGATGGAATGGTCGTAGCCTGAGCATCTTTGATCATGGGTCCGTTCAGTCAGATTTGACCCCGGGGCTAAACAACAAGAAAAACAATAGCCCCTCCCCCATCACATGATACTAGACTCTGTGTGGATGTCACACTTTTGCACCACATTCCAGCTGCATCACACTGCTTTTTGTTTTTTTGTTTTCTTTTTCTACAGAAACTCCATCGATTCCGTGTAATGGCTTTTTGGTGGGTATTGGTTGCGATGTGGGGGGGAGTATGGGGGTCTTTTAATTAAACTCATTTCCCTTTAATGGTTAACAAAAACATAGTAATGGGGGTGGAAAAGGAGCTGTGGAGGGAAGGTGGGTGACAAAGGAGAGAGAGAGAGAGAGAGAGAAAGAGAGAGAGTGAGAAACAGAGAGAGTGGGGGGTGTTGAGGGTGGGAAGAAAAATGAAAAGAAGAAAGGAATATTAGCAGAAAAGAACAACATAGACAAAGAAATAGAAAGATGGAGGGAAAAAAGTGAAAAAAAAGAGACTTGTTGTAAATTGAGAGAGAGGAAAAGAGATGGAGAGCGAGAAGGGGAGGGGGTGAGGAAAATAAGAAAAGAAAGAAGAAAAAATTATAAAAACAAAAATATGAATGTATACACATACACACATATGTATATGCTATATATGTATATATATATACATACACACATATATATACATATATATATATGTTATATATGTATATGTTATATATGTATATATATATATATATATATATATATATATATATATATATATATA
>NC_068989.1:6222450-6222686 GCF_001194135.2 Octopus bimaculoides
GAGAGAGAGAGAGAGAGAGAGAGAGAGAGAGAGAGAGAGAGAGAGAGAGTGTGTGTGTGTGTGTGTGTGTGTATAAAAAATGAAATAAATACATGAACAATCAAAATAAAATAAAATGGAATAAAAAATAAAAATTCTGCTTACAGAAGCTGGAGTGGAACGGATTGAGTGAGAGAATTTAACGTAATGGATTCTTGGAGTGAGAGAGAGAGAGAGAGAGAGAGAGAGAGAGAGAG
>NC_068989.1:6222737-6225040 GCF_001194135.2 Octopus bimaculoides
AACAGCAACAACAAGGAAAAAAACTCTGCATAATAGCTGTGTACACAAAAGTTGTCAGAATGGAATAATGGTGATGAATGTTGTGAGAAGATAAATGTCTCCAACACAAAGGATACAACATAGAGAGAATGACAGAATTCTACAATGAAATATATACAAAACGCTTTGATTCGACTTGTCAGAGGCGAATGACACAAAATTCTTGCATTCAAACATAGATGAGTTGATGAATAGATGCACCATTTTTTGCTTCTATCCTCTACCCTTCCCTCTTTCTATCATTCTTTCATTCTTTCTCTCTTTCTTTCAACATAATACTTCCCCTCTCTATTTGCTTCATAGAACTGTCTATCTTTATATTTTACTATGTTGCTCTAGGTCTCTATCCCATCCTAACTTGATATTATCTATCTGTATGCAGATATCATTGGATATCATCCAGATTACGTAGCGCCTATGTGTGTGTGTTTTTGTGTGTGTGTTTTTGTGTGTGTGTGTGTGTGCATATGTTTGCATGTACATGTGTGCTTATATGTGTACGTGAACATTGTGTGTATATATTTGTATATGCATATGTTTGTTTGTAGCTGGTAATCTCTCTCTCTCTCTCTCTCTCTCTCTCTCTCTATATATATATATATATATATATATATATATATGTATAGGGATGATGTCATTAAAATACCATTACGAGTGGTAAGTGAACTATCAGCCGTATAGGCAAATTAATAAAATATATACATAAAATAGTAAATATCTACATATATATACACAAGGGTACTACATGAGTAGAAGTGAAAAATATTTCTGTACCACCAAATAGTCACAAATCTATTACAGACATGATAGGGAAAAATACCAGTGAACAATAATAATGTCTTACCTCTACTGGGTCAGAGCTAGGCAAAACTCAAGTCTGCTGTCACTATTTGATACACACATATATATAAATTGAAGTTTACAGTATCATATATCAATTATGGCTGATCTTGACAATTGGTTTTGCACTTGAGAGGTTCAACAAATTGTTAGGTTACAGTCTGACTACGTAACATTGCATTCATCAGAGGTAGCTGTTATGGAATGAAATATAGCACCAGTTGTCAAAAACTGGTGGACCACAAACACAAGCATGCACACACACACATACACACATCTCTCTCCCTCTCTCTCAATCTCTTTATGTGTATATGTGTGTATATATATATATATATATATATATATATATGAATTAGATATATAAATAAAAATTAAATATATATATATATAAATTAAATATAAATTAATCATGATACATAGGAAATCGTTTTATTTCTTATATTTTCATTTGTCTTGCTTATTTTTACATTCTGGCATTTGCTGAGATTTTTTTCTTGAGAACACACTCTTTGTGGCAAGGCGATTGGACGTCTATTTTTAGCAAGCCTCTTAACCACACAGTCATGCCTGTGCCTCCACAGCCTTAATAATGCACAAAAAACAAAACATGTCTCAAAAAGATAGCTGAAACACCAGCTCCAAATACACACACAATGAAGCCTACACACCTTACTTTTCTAACTCTGTAAAGAAATCAAGCAAAAAGTCAGAAAGTTTTCTGCTATTATGATACTATATATAATGTATTTTAGAACATCACTCATTGCTCATAGATCTAAAATGCAGGTAGTTTATACACTGAAGTTAAAAGGCTCAGAGGAAGTACAGAAACGTTTATGTTGCTTTTCTTCATCTCTGTCTTTTTTCCTGTCTCCTCATTTTCTCCTTATCACTCTCTCCTAATGGCTTTTAGAGTGAGAAAAATCATTTCTAACCAAGGTATTTGAGTATAGCTGATATGGTAACTTGACCATATCGAAAATTTACATCTCTTTGTATTGCTGAGCTGGAATGATGACGGCAGCTGATAAGATAAGCTTTAAGCTAGTAATTGTTAGTGTTGATGTGGTTATTGTCGTTTCTATTGTTATTATTTTTCATTATATTAGAAGCATATCTTACTCTGCATAGTGGAGAGACAAACATGTCTGAAGCATAACAGGGTTGGTATTCACCCTCCTGTCCCTCTCCTTAGCAAGTTGCATATGGTCAAATGTACCATTATTCTACAGGCGTAACTGTGTGGTAAGAAGTCTGCTTCTACCACAGGCGGTGAGCTGGCAGAAGCGTTAGCGTGCTGGACGAAATGCTTAGCGGTATTTCATCTGTCTTTACGTTTTGAGTTCAAATTCCGCCGAGGTCGACTTTGCCTTTCATCCTTTTGGGGTCGATAAATTAAGTACCAGTTACGCACTGGGGTCGAT
>NC_068989.1:6225050-6227986 GCF_001194135.2 Octopus bimaculoides
AGTTCAAATTCCGCCGAGGTCGACTTTGCCTTTCATCCTTTTGGGGTCGATAAATTAAGTACCAGTTATGCACTGGGGTCGATGTAATCAACTTAATCTCTTTGTCCGTCCTTGTTTGTCCCTTCTAGGATTAATCCCTTATGTTTTTAGTACTACTAGACACCTAGCTATATCCTTTTCCCTTTCATTCCCTTTAGCTCCTTGTGGGCAATAAAGAAATAAGAAGTCTGCTTCTAAGCCACATGGTTCTGTGGTTCAGTCCCATTGTGTGACACTTTGGGCAAGTGCCTTCTACTCTAGCCTCAGGTCAACTAAAGCTTTGTGAGTGGATTTGGTAGATGGAAACTGAAAGAAGCCATCGTGTGTGTGTGTGTGTGTGTTCATCCACCACCTCTGTTTGGCAACCAGTGTTGGTGTGTTTACATCCTGTAACTTAGCGGTTTGGCAAAAGAGGCTGATAGAATAAGTAATCAAACTTTGAAAACATGAGTACTGAAGTCAATTCATTCGACTAAAAGTTCTTCAAGGCAGCGCCCCAGCATGGCCACAGTCAAATGACTGAGACAAGAAAAAGATAAAACTCACAACTGATAGTCTTCTATAAGCTCCTTACACCCCCAACCAATCTCCCTAGTACCCCACCACACACACACACACACACACACACACACACAAATCTCAACTACCACATCGTTATTATTAGATACCATTGATATATTTACCTACTTCTCACTCTTTAACCTCTATTATTACTGTTCCCTATCATTATTATTATTATTATTATTATTTTCTTACATTATTATTATCATTATTTTTATCATTATTTTTATCATTATTATCATCATTATTTTCTTACATTATTATTATCATTATTATTATCATTATTAATATCATTATTATCATAATTATTATCATTATTTTCTTATATTATTATTATCATTATTATTATCATTATTATTGTTCAGAGATGAAGAGGAGGAGAGAGGAAAAGAGAAAGAGAGAGAGAGAGTTATACAATTTATACCAAGTGGCGTACACCTACCGTCTTCGCAGTATTTCCCTGTCGTTCCAAGAGGACAGTCGCATCTGGGTTCATTACCTTCTACGACACAAGTGCTGTTTTTCTGGCAAGGATAATTCCCACATATCTCCAACCAAGCCACATTGAATGTTTCAGTAAGGAATTCCACGTGTTCAATTCCACCAGGTGGCTTTAGATCTGGGTTTACCAAAAATGGTTTGTCATCTTTTTCTTTGGCTTTTGCCGTCTCAGATGCTTTGAAGTTGTTTTCTTTCGCTGTTTGTGATTTGTCGTCTTTGGTAAGGTCATGTGACTGGTCCACTGGATCACTGTTGAGACTTTCAGAAACATGTTTGTAGCCTTTAAGGGTACCGTCCACTTCTAAATACACATTGTTATGCTTTAGTTTCAGCCTCTCGTCAGCACTGTTAGATGTAAAATTCCTGTTATTGAATTTTAAGCTTTCTGGACTGTTTCTTTTGTTGCTTCCTGGAAGAAGAAAACAGAAAGAAAAAAACAGGAAAAATTAAATATATTTTTATAACAACAAAAACAGAACAAAAATGACAATAATGGAACCAAAAAAATAGCATTCCTATCATGGCCATGGCTCTATCAATCTTTTCACCATCAGCCACCTTTTTGAATTCCATACGTCTAATAACCATAAACATAATAACTTTGATAGGTTTCGGCCAGTATAACCCCAGGCCATGTTTAACTTTACAGCACCACCTGGTGAAGTCTATTAGTCACATATGGGGCACCATGGCCCACTCTAGCAAAGAGTTATTATTGTTGGAGAAATATCCGGGTATAGGAAGTTGGTTCAGGATTTTTTGAAGAAATTTGTCCAGTGAACTTTTGAATTTTATGGGATCTGTTTCCATTTTGACATATTTTGGTATGACATTAAAGAGAGATGGACCAATATATCAAAAAGCAAAACAGAATCCATGACTTAGAAGCAGTTTTTTACACTCAGAATTGCTGAAACTTGGAATAAACCATCCACATCAGTTTCTAGCTATCAGAACTTTACATTCTTCAAAACTTCCATGCTTCCCAAAATTTTTCTCCATTTTTTATTTTTATAACATCTAATATGTCTTGAATGGCACAATAATAACAACAATGGACTATAATAACTGTTATAATTTAATTATCCATAGTCTGATATAATAATAATATTTCGGAATACAAAAAATTCCTTCTTCAGATATTTCTAGGAACTGATTGTGTCACTGCTATAATTTATCAATTTATTTTTTAAATGACTTATTCACTGAACACTTTCTGTGCATTATTCTATGTACTCTGCATGTACTTTCGAGTCCTTTCTCCTGATGAGTTGTAGAGCACCTGAGTACTGTACATAATAAATTCGTTGTCATAATATTATATACACAGGCTGATGAGGGCTAGCAAGCTGAAACTTCGAAGTTACTGTCATACCCGCTTCTTGTAAAACCTTAATTAACATGTACTTCACAACACCGTATTAAATGATTCTTCAGTTTAATGTTAAATTGTTTTTATATATATAACTTGACATAAAAACAAACATTAATATCATACGTATACAGATGCACATGAATATATACATATACATATATTTTTATTTATTTATTTATTTATGGGTTTCAGCCAAGTGGCTGTGGTCATGCTGGAGCACCACCGTGATTTTCTGTCTTTATGTTTTGCTCTCTTCACGTTCCTTGCATGGCTCTTCTCCTGCACCTGATATAGTCCAATCAAGAGTTTTGATGGCACATCTGGTGTATAAGAGAATTTGACATCGCTGCCCTAAACTGCGTCTCATTACGAGCCATTGGTTCGTCTGGCATCGTGGAGAGGAAAGCGTTGAGTTTTGTCTTGAAGACCTCCACATCCGTGTCTTGCAGGTCTCTCAAAT
>NC_068989.1:6229735-6234339 GCF_001194135.2 Octopus bimaculoides
ATATATATATATATATATATATATATATATATATATATATATATATATATATATATATATATATATATACGTATATGTATATGTGCGTGTATCTATGTTTTTATATATGTGTGTGCATATACACATGTACCTCCATATATGCTTAGACAAAAAGAGTTAATACGCACGTATACACACGCGCACACACGCGCACGCGTGCATGCATTACACATGACTGGCTGAAGTCATTCGATGGCAGCCATACTACACTGCCACCTATAATTGTTTTAGTCGATTATATCAACACTAGTACTTTCCTTGGTACAGTTTTTGTTTGTTTTTTTATCATTGATCTCATAAAAGATGAAAGGGAAGTCAGCCTCCTCTTAAAAGGAGACTAATATGTATACCTCTAGGTACTTTTCCTGAGCACACCAATTTAGTTCATCCTCCACCTGTGTGTGTGTGTGCACATATATATATCTACAAACACTCACACATGCACATATATATATATATATATATATATATATATATACACATACACACACATACACACACATGCATATATATATACACATATGTGTATGTATGTATATATACATACATGTATCTACTATGCATATATACACATACATATATATATATGTGTGTGTGTGTGTATGTATATATATATACATACATATTTAGGTATGTACATATACTTGTGTGAGTGTGTATATCTGTGTGTGTGTGTGTATATATATATGTAAATACATAAATAGATATATATATAAATATATAGGTTGATAGATATATACGAGTTTGTGTCTATATACACACATATGCACACACATACATATACATATATACATGCACATCCATACACACACTCAAATATTACACTTGGTGAATGAAAAAGCATGATAATATTCAATATACGATGTAGATTTTTTTCATGTTTCTAATTAATCAAAAGATTTGGCCTCTCCTAAAGTTTCATGCATTGCAATCTCCAAGTCAATTAATATATTGAAATGGTAACTTTCCTGCATGGTTCTATAGAATAAAAAAAATGAAACATTGAACTAATTTATCCAAATCAATATGATATTTTCTCAAGAAAGACCTTCCTGTTCTTAGGAAATTTTTCCATGTAAAGAAAGACAAGAAAGAATTGTATATTATTAATAAATTATGAACACATAAGGAAAGATTTTCACTATCGTTTTAATATTTTCTCTGTTTTCATGGATTAGATGGAGTTTACTGAGGTAGATTTTCTGTGGCTGGTTGCCCCTCCTGTTGTCAAACTTCCTTTGCTTCCAAGAAGGGGGATATTTTTCTATGGCTAGATATGTTTATGCAGAATATGTTGGAAATGAATGATATTGTTTTTTTATGGCAAGCAACCTACATTTACAACTATCACATGATGTCAAGACAAGGAAATACAAACATACACACACACACACACACACTCACACACATTCATACACACTGGAGTTTGGTGCTGCTCTGTGGCTCACTGGATCCTGTCAAACCACCTAACGCATGTAAATGGGCATGAAATGACAATGGTAATAAAATCTCAATCTCTCTCTCTCTCTCTCTCCCCTTCTTCTTAGCTCTCCTGTATGACCCTTCTGTCCAGAATTCACCATGATAGATCGCCAACCACTACACACATGTTTTTCTCTGCTTGTTTCTCTCCTTGTTTCTTTCTGTGTTCCTTTCTGTAGAAGAGCGTAGGCTCGAAACATTAAAGACTTTTTCAATTCCCAAGTGTTATACTAATACATCTGTTTGTTGTCTACGCCATCTGTCTTTGTCTTTTGTTTTTTTGTGAATTCTCCCTATATATATATATGGGTCTGTTTGGGTATTGGTTGCTGGTGAGGGTTTCACAAGGTTTTAGTGCAAACCTTGCTTCAACCTCTTTTCGTTTCCTTTTATGAGATGCAGCAGAAATGTTGGGTCTATTCTTTGACACGCTGGTCCCCCACGCAGCACAACAGCAATGAGAAATAAAGTGTTTTGCTGGCCATGGGAAAATATTACCTTGCATGGAAACAAGTGATGTTGGCAACAGGAAGAGCATCCTTCTAGCTATAGAAGGTCTGCCTCAATAAATTCTGTGCGACCCAATGCAAGTGTAGCAGTGATTCAAAATCAAACCACTAGGTGGCTCAGCAGACATCATAATCAAACCACAATAGTTTCACATGATTGGTTTATTAAACCACCAATCAGCATCAAGCCATTGCATGATTCAATTTTCTAGAACTTTCTCATTGTGCTTCTATATAAATGTAGCTTTTGGTAATAATTACAGAATGTTGTGGCAGCTGCAAGTCGTCTCCATTCTCATCTGCACAGCCAACCAATTAAGACAGATGGCAAATGGCAGACAGGAATTTTCATCACCAGGACTATAGCACAGTTATTTTCCAGTTGTGATGGGCCGGCCACAGATTGCTATATCAGTTAATTTGTCGTAAATCCCGAGCAATATGTCTCTTCCAGTATATAATTATTGCTGTTAGTATTTGTAAAAGACCAACACAGAAGAAAACATTATGCGCAGCAAATAGATCTTCAGTTAATCGTTTACTGTCGTTAGTTACTTCTTCACACAACCCAAGAAATACATTTTCTCTCACCAACACCTCAACAGCAGTAGCAACCATCACAAACTCTCAAAGCAAAACAAGTGGGGGAAAATGGACAATAAAACGATGATGATTTTCATAATGATAACACTGTGTAACAAATTTTATTTTTTTTTTGTCTTTTGTCAGTGTTGTTTCTTATTTGGTCCTATCTAGAAATCGAAGGAAATGACTACTATTCCCTTCAAACTTTGCTTTTTGTGACATGGGAATCAATGTTTTGAAACTGACCTATTTTCCATTACATTTCAGACAGATTCAGTGCTGAGTTGCTGAAGCAGAAATATCGTTATGATAAATATTCTGCTCAATTCCACAGATTTGCTTGTCCGCTGCTTGACCTTAACCCCTTGAGCATGTCCCTTAGTGGTCGACAATATGTGCATCTCTGATCATGAGCAGAAGTAGTGGGGGAGCATAATAACCATGTGCTGAGAGGGATTCTTTGGGGTTTGAATAAATGTAACAAAAGCAGAGTTTGAAGGAAATATCAGCCAGTTTTCATACTTTCTCGGGGTCAGCAAATCAGAAATAACAGTTCCTACCCAAGGACAAAAATCACATTCCACAGCATTATGTAATCAAAAGACTACATCATCATCATCATCATCATCATCATCGTTTTACGTCCGTTTTCCATGCTAGAATGGGTTGGATGATTCGACTGGGGTTTGGGATGCTGCACCAGGCCCCAATCTGATCTGGCAAAGTTTCTACCACTGGATGCCTTTCCTCACACCAACCACTCCGAGAGTGTAGTGGGTGCTTTTTACGTGCCACTGGCACAGGAGCCAGAGGAGCTGGCATTGACCATGATCAGATGGTGCTTTTTACATGTCACCGGCACGGAAGCTAGTCAAAGCGACACTGGCATCGGCCATGTTTGAATGGTGCTTTATACATGCTACCAGCATGGGGTTCACAACTACAATTTCCATTTGATTTGATTTTGATGTTGCTGATGTTGATGTACTTGACTCAATAGGTCCCCTCAAGCATGGCATGTCACCCTACAATCCAAGGTACTTTTGAGTGGGCCGATTATGTGACACTGGTGTGGGTTACAGCTGTGGACTCACTTTATTTGCCTGGTCTTCTCAGTCACAGAAGTCTTGGTCTTTTGTCATTGCCTCTGTGAGGCCCAACATTCGAAGGTCATGCTTCACCACCTCACCCCATGTCTTCCTGGGTCTCCCTCTACCCCGGATTCCTTCCACTGTTTGGGAGTGACACTTCTTCACACAGCTCTCCTCGTCCATCCGCAGTACATGACCATACCAACGCATACGTCTCTCTTGCACTCCACACCCGATGCTTCTTATGTCTAACATTTCTCTGCAAAACGTCTTAAAGGGATGCAATGGGTCTACACGTGTCAGAAGTTGCTCAAACATGAGGGGAAGAAAGGGGCCATGATGTTCGTCAATTTGATATTCTCTCTATAATGATACACAACCCCGTCTGCAGTTTAAAGCAGAGACTCTCCCTTGCATACAAAATAAAGTGCCTGCCAGAGCAGTTGTAATTGTAACAATTAGATTCGGAAGGAAATTAAATATTCCATGTCAGAGAGAAGATTTCTCCTGAATCTAACTGACACATTGGATCTCAGAGTTACCATTCCACAGCTATTTCAAGATGAATGCTCTGTCGGGCTGAGGTTTTGTTTCTGTGCGAAGTCATTAAGGACTGAGACATTCCAATTGTCATTTGGACTTTTAATTAATTGGTGTATTCTGCCACTACCACCAACACCACCACCACCACCACCACCAACAACAACAACAACAACAAGACTACCAATAACTCCAACGACCACAACTAATTCTACTGCCAGCACATCACTTCCACCAACACTACTCTACCACCCTCATGACCACCACCACCACCACCACCACCACCACTTCCACCATCTCCACGACGACGACCACCACGAAAACCACAATCACCACCATCATCGTCACGACTACCACT
>NC_068989.1:6234452-6235583 GCF_001194135.2 Octopus bimaculoides
TACTACTACTACTACTACTACTACTACTACCATCACCACCACCACCACTACCACTACTACTACTACTACTACTACTACTGCTGCTACTACCATCATGACCACCACTATCTCTGCTATTGCTGCTACTGCTGCTGCTGCTGCTGCTACTACTACTACTATTACCATCACCAAATACCTAATACTGCAATATTCGTTTCCCTTCCAATGGTCTTCGTTTCATTAATCACATTGACATGTTAATGGAAAGCCTGTTGTTGTGGTGGTGGGGGGAGGGGTAGTGGTGGTGGGGGGCAGTGGTGATGTTTGGTGTTGGTTATGATACTGATGCTGATGCTGATGAAGATGATGATGGTGACATTGATGAGGACAGTGGTGGTGGTGGTGGCGGTTGATGATGGTGGCTGATGGTAAATGGTAGCAACGGTGCTGTTTAACCCTGGGTCAATATCGATGGAACAGAGCTACGATGAAATCCTCATTCCAAACCCAACCATGCCCATCTGTTTGAAGGTAGGGGGTTGGTCAGAAGTACATTATTATACGTATAATTTTCCTCGTTTCAAACAGCCTTCATTTGAGGGAAATCTACTTTCTCTTTCTAGCAGATCAAAAGACTACGCAGAGCTCCCCTTGTTGTTATTGTTGTTGTTCTTGTTATTACAGCTCGAGGGGTGAGGGTAAGAGGTAAGGAAGTATCGATTACTGGCAATGGAGTGGGGGAGGCGATGCTGGTTAATGCATTCATGTGCCGTTATGGTTATATACCGTTTAATGTGTGTGTGAATGGCTTTTGTGCATGTGTGTGTGTGTGTGTGTGTGTATGCACGCGCATATGTGTGTGTGATTGTATGTGGATGTTTGTGTGTGTTTGTGTGTTTGTTTGTGCTGTGTATATAATGTATGTATGAACAGAATTTGTGGTGTGTATGTGTGTGCATGGTATGTTATGTGTTGTGCAGTGAGTGTGTGTGTGTGTGTGTGTGTGTTTGTCTATGTGAGTTAGCCTTGTGTGTGTTTGTGTATGGATGGTTTATATGTTGCGTATGTTATGATGATGATGATGATAGCCATCATCACCATCATCATCATCATCACCATCACCATCATCATTATCATGTTTGTATTAATCGT
>NC_068989.1:6235738-6236866 GCF_001194135.2 Octopus bimaculoides
AGTGAACATGCGTGTAAAAGATGTGTTATCATCATCATCATCGTCATCATCATCATCATCGTCATCATCGTCATCATCATCGTCATAATCATGTTTGTATTAATTGAATTTGTGGTGTGTGTTTGTGTGTGTGTGTGTGTGTGCGCGTGCATGCGCTTGCCATGTTGCAGTGTGTATGTATGAGATGAGTGTGTCAGCCTTGCATGCGTTTGCACACAGATGGCCTATGTATAACATATGTGACCTGTGCGGTTGCGTATGCAAATTTATGGTCTATGTGGTATATGCACATTTATGTTTGCACATTTATGCACTAAGTTGTGCATATGGCAGGTGCAGCACGCAGTCTGTGCGTGTTTGTTGCACATGTATGTCCTATGTATTGTATATGACATGTGCAGTGTTATGTTTATATTTTCGCATGCATACATGCTTGATCTATTTGGCGTATGATGCAAATGCTGCGTATTGTGTGCTCTACATATGCATGAACTAACGTGGTGCATGTGGTATTTGCAGCGAGGTGCATGTGATTCTCTGTGCATGTGTAAATCTATATGTGCATGTGTGCGTGATTTTGGAAGGTCTGTGTTATTTGCAACTGCACATACATGTTTTATGTTGTGCATCTGATATGTGCAGTGCGTTGTATGTACGTGTGTATGTGTGTGTGTGTGTTTGCGTCTGCACAAAGACAACTGTGTATTTGGTGGCATACGCAATGTGTGCATTGTGCAATGTGTGAGTACGTGTGTGAGAACGATTATATGTGAGTGTGTGTGTGTGTGTTTCTGTGCATAATGTGATTAATAAATGGTCCGTATGATTTGTTACCTAAGGGGTAAGTGCACCAATGCATTTGATGCACATGTATGTGGGCGTTTGTAGTGGAAAGATACATACAAACACACATACACGTGTGTGTGTGTTTGTGTATTATTCATGACAGTTTGGTTAAAATGAACATTAACTATTTGTATTTTTTTTACCTGTGAGTTCTCTGATAGTATCAATCTACCAAGTATTTTATATATGTATATATACGCATATACACACACACACACACACATATATATATATTCATATTTATATATATTTATATATATACATATATATATATATATATAT
>NC_068989.1:6237735-6240104 GCF_001194135.2 Octopus bimaculoides
TATATATATATTCATATCTATACAGATGTATTTATATACATATCTGTATGCAAATGTGTGTATGATCACATGTGTATGCATGTATAATTTTCCTCATATATTTCAATGTATTTGTACCAACAGGTGTGTGTGTGTGTGTGTGTGTGTGTGTTTGTGTGTGTGTGTATGTATTTATGTATATGTCTATGTCTCAGCTTCAATATGCATGTGTGTAAATGTGTGTATGTATGTGTACATCAGTGTGTGTGTGTGTTTGTATGCATGTGTGTGTGTGCATAAGTGATAGCAATTGAATAGTGTCACCTGATTGATTTACCTGCAAGCTGTTACTATAGCAACATTGACATGCGAAAGGAAACGAATAATTATTTACTATTTACGGGGTTTGAAAAGTACAGATATCAAAGCTGGTTGGGATATACGTATATATTGATTACACACACACACACACTGGCACACACATACAAATGCACACACACAGACATACAACACATTCAACACACACATACAAGCATACATATAACCATGCATATATATATATATATACACACACATAAACATACATATTGCCATCATCATCATCATCATATATGTGTTTATATTATGCATAAATGCACACATGAACTTCCCAACCCCCTGGTTTGGGGTTCAGTCCCACTGTTTGGTACCTTGGGTAAGTCCAACAAATGTTTTGAGAGTGGATTTGATAGATGGAAACTAAAAGCAACCCACAATATATATATGTGTGTATATATGTATATGTGTGTGTGTGTATATATTATTCTCATATCTTTCCATTGAAAAGTTTTTCATCTTTTGTTTCGTGATTTTTACCAAGTAGAGAAGTTGTGCTGAGTGAGATATCATATTTGAGGAATGTGATGGACAGGAGCTGTGGCAAGGGGAATGGATTGACTAATGTCTGGAGAACCAAGTTGGTTAATGGTTGATCTGATCTGATTTGTTTAGAATTGTTGTTTTTGTTTTTGCAAGTAAAATGTCAAATTCAGAAACATTCTAGAACGAACTTAGCACAGCCATAATGTTGCTAACATCTGTGTCATGCACAGGGCTGGATTAAGATCTCTAGACGCCCTTAGTGGTTTGGCAAAAGTGAACGATAGAATAAGTACTAGGCTTACAAAGAATAAGTCCTGGGGTCAATTTGCTCGACTAAAGGCAGTGCTCCAGCATGGCCACAGTCAAAAGACTGAAACAAATAAAAGAGTAAAAGAGTAAAAGAGTATATATAAAGACAAAAGGTAAAGACCCCTTTCAGTCATGAATGGCCAAGGGATTGCACCTAGAAAGTTCCTCTCCCAGGCACAAGTCCAGGCAGAGTTGTTTATGGAAGACCAGCAGTCGCCCATGCATACCAGCCTCCCCTCTCCATACCATTGATGTTATCCAAGGGAAAGGCAAAGGGGCTGATACATCTTGGCACCAGTGACATCACAACTTATTTCTACAGCTGAGTTAACAGGAGCAATGTGAAATAAAGTGTCTTGCTCAAGAGCACAACACAAAGCCCGGTCCGGGAATTGAACTCACCATCTCGTGATTGTGAGCCTGATACTCTAACCACTGAGCCATGACTAATTCATATCAATGTGAATAAAAAAAATCACTAAATTTGACAGAGAAATCTGAATGCTGAAGGGTTTTGAAAGGAGATGTGGAGGTAAAACATGGGGGTAAAAGTAAAAAAGAAGAGGGGCCAGAGTAGTAAAGGAAATTGGTATTAGGGACTAGGGGATGATTTAAGGTCCAGGAGACTGAGGTTGAGAAGGTGCGGGAAAATGCTGTAAGCCACCCGTCATAGTGAGCTGTGTATGCTCTTCCCTTTTCATTACTGATTGTATCTGAGTACAAAGAAGTGTTTGGTAGCAGTTTATATGTAGGCAGTACATTGGAGTCAGGGAACTGTTACATGCAAATAGAGAGGGGGAGGGAGAGAGAGAGAGAGAGAGGGAGAGTGTGTGTGTGTGTGTGTGTGTGTGTGAGGTGTTGAGGTAGAAAATAAAAGTAGCTCATTATTTCTCTAGTTCAAGGTGTGCAAGGTGTATGTTTGTGTGTGTGTGTGAAAGAGAGAGAAGGAGAGAGAAATTGTTTGTGGGAGAAGGGAGGAAAGAATAAGAGAAAAATGGTGTGCATGGATAGAAGGGGTGAGAAAGAAAGTGTGAGGTTATATGTAAATGAGAGAGAGAGAGAGAAAGGTGAGGGGAGAAATTTTCTGAGAAAGGGAGAAAGAAAAAGTAGTAGATTCAAATTTGTATGGTGTGTGTGACAGAGAGAGAGAGAGAGAGAGAGAGAGAGAGAGAGACAGACAGAGAAACAGAATCTAAGAGAAAGTAAGGGAGAAAATGTGT
>NC_068989.1:6240114-6243935 GCF_001194135.2 Octopus bimaculoides
TGTGTGTGTGTGTGTGTGTGTGCATGTGTGCATGCATGCATACATGCATGTGTGTGTGTGTGTGTGTGTGTGTGTGAACATGTGTGTATCAGTGATTCATGGAGAAGCAGCAGAATTTCAAAAACTGGTTCTGAAATCTGGTCAAGTCTATTAAAATTTTTATGAAAATTTTGCATTTTTGAAACTAGAAAAAAAACAACAACAAAACAAACAAACCAGAGATTTTAAAACTAACTGTTTTGTTCCTTAAAAACAAAAGGATACCCCATAAAAAAAACATATATATATATATATACGAAATAAATAAAAACAATATATAATTAAAAGAAAATAGTTAAAATTCCAAACATGGAAGAAAATCAGACATATTTATAAGATGGTGAAACAGAAGCCCTACACCATCACCATCACCAGACCCACCACAACCATTCTCATCTCCACAAGCACACACCCCTGTCTATATTGAGCTCACCCTATGTTGCTGCAAACCTCATGCAACGCTGTATTGTGTTATGATGTGTTACATTCACATCTTGGGAGATAATTAATGTAACTATATTTATCTTATTTATAAAAATTCAAGCTGAAAGACAGGTTTGCCAAAATGTCATTTTATTTTAAAGATTTCCTATAATAAATGAGTTTCCACTTGTCTTGTGCATTTTACTTATTTTCTGCTTTTATATCTAGCTTCGTTTCCTTTTCTTTTTGTTGAAGGATGTTTGTGGCTTGGTTCCAAACTGTCTCTCAGACAGAATGCTTTCTACAGACAGCTCCAGTCACTTGATGTCCAAGTCTGGCATCAACACACCACCGTTTCTTACATAGGGTCAAACACATTTGATTTACAGCAGGGAACGGTGGAATCGAGACTGTTCGACAATCATGCCTTTCTAAGGAGATCTGATACAGATTTTGAATGGAGGGAAACAGCTCTAGTTATAATTGAAATTTTATAGTGTATTTTGTTCACTCTTATGTATAAAGACACAACTTTACATTATTCACATTTGACGGATACTTGTCCTCATCTTGTTTGTTGTTAACACAACGTTTTGGCTGTTATACCCTCCAGCCTTCATCAGGTGTCTTGGGGAAATTTCGAACCTGGGTTCTCATTCCTAAAGTATTTTTCAATGTTATTATCATTATTTTTATAGGTGCAGGAGTGGCTGTGTGGTAAGTAGCTTGTTAACCAGCCACAGCTCTGCCAATCCAATAATAATAATAATAATAATAATAGTTTTTGATTTAGTCACAAGACTAGCAGCTTTGATTGGAGGGAGGTTGATCAATACTTATGACATTGCTACTTGGTTGACATTTTTTTATTTCATTAGTGCCGGAGGGATGAAAGGCACAGGTAACGTCAGTAGGATTTGAACTCAGAATGTAAAGATCCAAAACAGATACATCAAAGTATGTTTCTTTTTGACATTCTAATGACTGCCAACTAACGACTTTTGAAAAAAAACAATCATAAAAACAAGACAAAGTACAGAATGCTCCATGATCTTGCACATTATTCACATGTGGTGGCCATGTTAATCTCCTGCGTATCATTGTACTTTTACCACATGTACTGCTGATAATTTTTCTAAGAAATCAAAATACCTTTTCTATGATTAAGAAAACGGAAACTGAAGAATCTGGTGTCTTTGCCGAGATGTTCACAGAAATATCTACATAATTTATATTCTTCAACTAAGTCCATTTTTTCATATGTTACATACATGCAATTTACACCATTTTACTAAAAAAGATTGTACATAATTCTTTCTAAATTTAGCACAAGTCCAGCGATACTGTGGGGGAGGGGAACTCAATTACATTGACCCCAATGGTTAACTGGTACTTATTTTATTGACCCAGAAATTACGAGAAGCAAAACTGACAAGACTGACATTTGATAAGCTAGAATAAATGTCAGGAAGCCATTTAGCATGACAATGATTCTTCCAGCTTGCCTACATTCAAGTTTTTATCTAATAATAATGAATTTAACGTATACAGTGCTTAGGTGTACTATATTCGTTCAGGTGCACAACAACTTTTATTTTTTGACAGGGAGGGATACTATGGTCTGTTGGTAGATTATGGGCGAAATGAGAATGTATTCTAGTTTCAGATCAGAATTAGAACCCTTTAAATTTTTTTTTTTTTTGTTCTCTTGTATCTGTACCTTTTTCCAGAAGGTCACAAATATTGCAACATCTCATTTCCTGTTTCTTCCATCGAAATTCTGATTTGCTATTGCTTCTTAAATTGAATTCCTCACAATTACTGTACCAATCACACGTCATCATTTTCTCATTGCTATTATCATCATCGTTATCATCATCGGTAACGGCAGTGGCATCATCATCATCATCATCACCACCACTCCCATCAGTATAATCGTCATTGTCATCATCGTCGTCGTCATCATAATCGTCATCATTTCTATCAAATTCAACGATTACATTGTCTTCCTCGTAACCATTGTCGTTGTCACTATCATAAACATTATGATTATCGTTAGCTTCATCATTGTTTTCAGACTTCAACTCCTCTATCTCCTCGTCGTCATCATCACCATCATCACCATCACCATCACCATCACCATCACCATTATCTTAATCATCACCATCATCTTCACCATCATCTTCATCATCATCACAATCACTATGAGTCCTCCCCAATTCTTCCTTCCTTTAAGGAATTCTGAAACCTCATATGCACTTTCGTAAATAATTTTTTTTTCTTAGTTTTTTTCTTTTGTTTTTCTTCTTCCATTTTGCTAATTTATTTCTTCTCTTATTTTCTCTTTTCATTCTCCTCTTACCTTCACCTCTCCCCCACTCTCTCTCTCTCTATTTCTTTCTCGCTCTATTTCTTTCTCTCTCTATTTCTTTCTCTCTCTCTATTTCTCTCTCTCTCGTTTTTCTCCTCTCCTGTTCTATTTTCTGCCAGAAGAATTCTTCATAAGAATAATAAAACAAACCAACCAACGAGAAGAAACAGAAAGTGCTATTATTCGATCATCTCTTGCTTTCCGGTACATGCATAACATCAATCTGTAATCACGTCAGTAAGACTAATTAAAGGGAAAACCCAGTTAAAATTTTCATTAAAACCAAAGTCTTTTATTAGACTTAATTATCACATCTTATTAACTGTTTCTTCTCTGGTGTAAATCTCCTCTCTTAAACTAAGAATACCACTTCCTTTCTTTAGATTAAACAAAATGCTGAAAAACCAAAAATATATTCCACTGAATCAAAAGTTATGGTTTGTTGTGTTTGTTTGTTTCTTTTTATTATTTACTCTATTTTAATTCTTGTTATTCGTTTTGTAATTGGTTTTACCATTCTGCAATTCTGTTCTTTATTTAACCATTCTTTAATCTTTTCTTTTTTTTATCTTTTGTTTGTTTCAGTCATTGGACAGCAGCCACGATGAGGGATCCACCTTAAAGGATTTCAGCTGAAAGGAACTTCAGTATTTGTCTTGTTACATGTCTGGTAGCGATGCCATCAATGACTTTTGCTAAATCGCTAAATTACAAACCAACACCGATACTCCGAAGTGGTGATGGTGGTGATGGAGGGTGACAAACAGACACAAAGGCGTAGACACATACATGCTCGATGCAGTTCTTTGGCTCATCAGATTCTAGTTGAACTGTTCAACCTAGACCAGCATGGAACATAGAGATTAAATGACAATGCAATGCAATACATACATACACACATACATACATACATACATACAACATACATATATAAATATATATATATACTATGTTATTATATATATATATATATATATACTATGTTATT
>NC_068989.1:6244146-6247349 GCF_001194135.2 Octopus bimaculoides
TATGTATAAAAAAGTCACCTGACAGTAAATCAAAACCCATTTAATTCCAAGATTAAAGCTAATTATTTTATATGAGACTTTGCTAATAAATAGACAAATGATGAAAAGAAAAAAAACGGTGATTTTAACTCACTGAATTTAATTATTAAACATTCCTAATTGGAATGAATAAATAAAATTGAATATTAAGTATTTATGGAATTTTGATTTACTGTTGGGTGACTGTTGGCCAAACCCATACATACAATAACACACACACACACATATATATATATACACATGCAATGGACTTCCACACAGTTTCCATCTACAACAAACATTGGGTGACCCAGAGTTATCGTAGAAGAGACTTGCCCTAGGTACTGTACAGTGGGACTGAACCCAGAACTATGTAATTTCTAAACAAGCTTTTTAACCACACGGTCACGCCCTGTTAACATCTTTCTTGCTAATTTTTGCCATGTTAGCACTGGTAAGTATGCTCAGTTGAAAGAGATTGCTTAGTTGAAAGAGTACCTTACGACCAAAATGAGGGTTTGATATGTCTGTAACACGTTATTGATATTCCACAAACACCAGCACTAACCAAACCAATAAACCTTCAGTAGCAAACTTCATCAGCACTAAATATGCATTGTGTAGTAATAAGCACAGTACAGAACTATAAGTAGTCACCTGGTTTAATATCAATGCTTAGTCCTTTGATACCTGCGGCAGACACCACTCAGTTTTGCATGCATTATTCAAATTAGTCTTCGGTTTGATGAATTCCCATAAAATGTGCATTATTTCTCTCTTTTCCCCACCCAGAGACCTTGCATAAGATCATGGGACCGGCTTTCATTCTCTTCATTAAACCATAAATAAAATTAAAAATTTACACGTGTTTAGTTGGTGTGCACATGTGTGTGTGTGTGTGCATTCATGTGTGTATGTGTAATTGCATGTATGCACATATATGCCAATATGTGTGTATGCGTGTGTATGCGTGCATGTGTGTGCATCCAAAAGAAGTGAAGAGTTTCACCGACTTTATTTAAATATCCATGTGATCTGAACAATCATCAGAGATGCCATACCTTCCAGGCCTTGTGGCGTGTTAATTTATAAATTCGTATAGATTTGCATATTCGTTAAAGGCAAAATTACCGAGTGAATAAATTACTGACATACCGAAACATGAGTCATAAGTTCATATTCGCTGCACAATAAATCTCATTGCTATTCTACACAACTCCCTGAACTAAGTCACATACAATTACGTGTTGTATCTATGAGCAAAACAATCTTACGAATTTATAAACCCTACTTCACCTATTTTGCAGCAAATACGCATCAGAGTTTGATGCAATGCTAGTAATTGATTTGTATCCTGTCCAAAAAGAAATTCCGTTCCCTTCCGATTTAATTTTAGTTGAATTAGACAAGTCAGCAAGCAAACCCCTCTCTGTTCCATCAACCTGCTAGAAATAGTAGCCAAATTTCCCTTAAAGAAGATATATATATATTCTTTATATATATATATATATATATACACATGCACACATATATATATACATATATATATATATATGCATATATATACATATATATATACATATATGTACATATATATGTACATATATGCATATATATACATATGCATATATATATGCATATATGCATATATATACATATGCATATATATATGCATATATGCATATATATATATATATATATATATATATATATATATATATATATATATATATATATATATATATATATATATATATATATATATATATATATGTACTGGTCATGTAACAAACTTCCTAACCAACCGCCTGGTCATGTGACAAACTTCCTAACCAACCGCCTGGTCATGTGACAAACTTCCTAACCAACTGCCAATGCTTGCTTGAAACTTTGCAGTCACTTCTTTGCACTTGGAACCAATTCTTATGGAAGAATTTTAGCCATTATGTATCGATAAGGTGGCTAAAGCTTTTGTGAATAGCATAAATGCTTGAAGACCGTCAGTATCTTTAATATAAGTTGCTAAAATAAGGTCTGCAAAAGGAGACATCAATTCAAGAGTTAATTAAAAAAATACTGCTGAAGCAATAAGACTAAATGGCATATGGATGGAATAATCTCATACAATTATAAATTAGCCAGACATTTGGTGAGCATCTGGTGGCATATTTTGAAATTATGCGGACATTAACTTGAAGGTGGTGCAGTGAATGATCGCAATGGTAGTTTCCACTTCACACCTGGTTTTATAGTCATCTTATTTATGTTTTCTCTCTCCGTTTCTCGACATTTTTAAAGCACAATTTTCATTTCGCACACACAGACCCATACACAATTTTCACCATACACACACACACACACACATGCTCTTACATATGCACACAGATGCAGAAGACATACGTAAAACACATATACATATATACATATATACATATACACATACATATATACATACACATATACATATATACATACACATATACAAATATACATACACATATACACATATACATACATATACATATACATATATGCATATACATATATACATATACATATATACATACATATATACATATACACATATACATATACATACATATATACATACACATATACATATACACATATACATATACATATATACATATACATATATACATATATATATATACATACATACATACATACACATATACATATATGAAGACACACATTCCTTAGATATAACAAAAAAAAAACAAATTAAGAAAATAAATAAAAAAAAAACGTACATAAAAACCTTTCACTGAGCAAAATGTGCATTATATTGATTAACTCATCATAAAATCTGTGGTGTAACGAAATTAATTTTATCTTTTGCATCATCATTCCACCAACACCATTCCTACAGTCAGCCCATCGCCACCGCCATCCCTCTCCCCCCACCAATTATTACATTTCTTTTTTTGCTTTTTTTTTGTTGTTTTTTGTATATGTGTTTGGTTTCTTCATCTTTATCAGAGATGACAAAGATGGCGGCATAGTTTCGAGACGGCGGTAGTAATGATGATGGAATTTACAGTAAGGGGTTATTGGTTGTGATGGTGGTGGTGGTGATGATGATGATGATGATGGTAGTGGTGGTGGCAGTGGCGGTGATGGTGATGATGATGGTGGTTATGATGATGATGATGGTGGTGGTG
>NC_068989.1:6248703-6249535 GCF_001194135.2 Octopus bimaculoides
AGAGAGATGATGGGCTTCTTTCAGTTTCTATCAACCAAATCCACTCATGAAACTTTGGTCGGCCTGAGGCTATAGTACAAGACACTTGCCCAGGGTGCCAAGCAGTGGGACTGAACCCGGAACTATGTGTTACCACACAGCCACTCCTGCACCTATCTCGATTTGTATATATATATATATATATATATGCATACATTATATCTTGATCGAATCCTCCATGTGTTAACATGAGTCTCCCTATCAGCAATGTATATACACACACACACACACACACACACACACACACATGCACATGCAGACACACACATGTGCTCAGATATATATAATTTTCAAAATGGGTTTCTTTACCACCAGAAGTTCTGCCTGTTTAAGATCAAACAGCATCTGACATGCTGTAAAGTTATTCTGCTTTATAATAAGATACCATCTAAATTTCTGTTAACAGTGTTCAGAATTTCAAGATGGCAACAAAAATCATTGTACATTTATTTCCTATGTTTCGCAATGAAGGCTTACTTCTTGTCATTAACAGCGATGTATCATTTATTCACCCATTCCTTTCTTCTATTCAGTGGAAGGTTTATTTCTCCATTTTTTTTTTTAGCTTGCTCTTCAGGGGGTACAGATATTTAATGTTCAATGTGAAGCACAGGAAGAAAATTGAAATATTATTCTATGCTATATATGTGTGTATGTATGTATACATACATAAATATATATATATATATATATATATATTCTATACCATATATGTGTATATAGATATGTATACACACATATACATACATACATACATGTATATATATATATATATATATATATATATATATAT
>NC_068989.1:6249922-6253139 GCF_001194135.2 Octopus bimaculoides
TATATATATATATATATATATATATATATATGTATGTATGTATGTATATACGTATATACATATACACTTGCTTTCTTTCATATTTACTTTAAATCTTACCGGTTTATACTTTTTAATAGTCTTAATGTTATGCCATGGTTTCATTTAAGTCGAAGGTTCTTCATGGGTTCAAAGAGTGACACAAAGGTATTTGTAAATTTAAAATTCAAAATTTTGTTCTTCAAACTTAACAGAAAACATTAACAGAAAACAGACTACAACATGCGCATGCTTGTGTGCATGTGTATGTAAAATGCATGTGTACACGTATGCATGTCTGCATGTTTCAAACACTTTGGTATTACTTGCTGAAGGTAGAATCACTGAGCTATTTCTTTTTCCGTATGCAGAAGCTGCAGGCAAATATAATAATAAACTTGATGCATTTTTAAGAAAATAACGTTTTATGGAATGCAATGCAAAAGGATTACAAAACAGTTCAGTTTATGAAAAGCATATATATTATTATTATATTAAAGTCTGCATCTCTGTTGCCAGTAGCTCAATGTGCAGATCATCATCATCATCATCATCACCACTACCATCATCATCATCATCATCATCGTCATCATCATCAACACCATTATCATCATCACTTTCATCATCATCATCATCATCATCATCATCATCACTTTCATCATCATCACTTTCGTCATTGAGAATAATTTTGAGGAATTTTGAAAAAAATATATATATATAAATAAAGAAGAATAAATACATTTTATCTAAATCAGTTCTTACTGACCCTATTTTCCATTATTGCTCCCTGAGGGAAAATTTATATTAGTACTTAACATCGGTCAATAGCTTATCTTTGTAGTTTACTTTTAATACATTTAGACACACACACACACATTTATATATATCAAAATAAAAAAACAAACAATCATAAGTGTAATAATGGTGACACACCTATGTAATCAGATGGATATCATGCTATATTATAAATGTTTAACACATTGATAGCATTTGTAGCCTCCAGATGTACAAATGTATAGCATATAGTTTTATATTAAACAGACTCATTGTATGTTGGAGTGGTTTTTACCAATACTGTTTGGTGTATGTTTATTTTTCTTTGATTTAAACTTGTACTATCGTTTCCATTTTCTCCTCAGATGTATATATTTATATTAACATGCATACATACACTTGATATATATATATATATATATGTATATATATATACATATATATACAGGGTTATTCAAAAATAATGAACTGATTTAATATGCAATATTTTAATAAAGAAAAGCAATAGAAAACTCCAGCTAAGTCCCAAGTATTTACTCACAATCAACTTTTATTTCCTGTCTTACAGGTGTTCAATGTGGCCACCACCTGCAGCACGGGCGACATCAATGCTGTAAGAAATTTCCTTCCAGATGCTCTTTGTGCTTGGCCTGCGAGATCCCCAGGCCTCACCGTGTGTGATATTTTCTTGTGGGGATATGTAAAAGATTGCGTTTATGTTCCACCGTTACCCATTAACCTCGAAGACCTTAAATATCGAATAACAACAGTGTGGATCGTGATATTCTGATACACATCTGGGAGGAATTCTCTCATCACATTGATGTCGCCCGTGCTGCAGGTGGTGGCCACATTGAACATTTGTAAGACAGGAAATAAAAGTTGATTGTAAGTAAATACTTGTGACTCAGCTGGAGTTTTTTCTGTTGCTTTTCCATATTAAAATATTGCCTAATGAAATCGGTTCATTATTTTTGAATATATCATCATCATTATCATCATTGGTTTAACTTCCAATGGCGATGATGCAGATGATGATGATGATGATGATGACAATGCTGATGATGACGGTGATGATGATGATGATGATGTGGAGGATGATGATAATGATGAAGCGGAGATGAAAAATAAAGTGGTAAAAATGAGGTTGATAGTGATGATGATGACGCTGATGATGATGACATAGAGAAGGATTAGGATCGCTGTGATGATTAAATCAATGACGGTGAGAATTATCATAATGATAATTATAATAGCAACAATGACGATAATTAGAACTAGGGTGATAATTAAGATTAATTGATAATTAGAATTATGCTGATAATTTAACAATGATGATGATGATGTTGATAATGATGGGAGTGGTGGTGATAGTAGTGGCAACAGTTGTCGTTGTGGTGGTAGTGGCGATAGTAAGGAATGATGATTCCGATGAAGATGAGGAGGAGGAGGCAGAAGAGGCTGATAATAAAGATGACAAAAATGAGGCTGATAACAAAGATGATGCCATAAACAAGGATTAGGAGAATGGTGATAACTAACTCAATGATGATGATGACGATGATGATGACGATAATGATGTTGATGGCAGTAAATATGAGAGTTAGGGTGATGCTGATAATTAAGGTTAACTGATAATTAGGATTTATATAATTGGTGATGATGATGATGATGATGGTTTTTCTTTATGTTTTACTTGTTTCAGTCATCAGATTGTGGCCATGCTGGGGCACCACCTTGGGGAAATTTTAGCCGAATGTATCAACACCAGGACTTAGTATCTCATTGTTCCATCAGTCCTGTTTGCTGAACTGCTAATGTTATGGGGACGTAAACAAACCAACATTAATCGTCAAGTGGTAGTGGGGGGGGGGGAGAAACACAGACATAAAAGCACACACATAGATATATGTATATATATATATTTAATCAAACAGGCTTCTTTCAGTTTCCGTGTCTACTAAATCAGGTCAGCCCAAGACACTTGCTCAAGGTACTATGCAATGGAACTGAACCCAGGAACCATGTGGTTAGGAAGTAAACTTGTCGATATTTATTACAGCAATGATGATGATGGTAAGAAGAATGGCGATGAAAATGATGACGTCATTGTTTTTAAGACAATGATAACAATGACAATGATGCTGCTGCTGCTGATGACGACGACGACGACGATGACGATGATGATGATGGTGATGAGGATGATGGTGGTGGTGATGATGATGATGATGATGATGGTGGTAGTGGTGATGATGATGATGGTGGTGATGATGATGGTGGTGATGAGGATGATGGTGGTGGTGATGATGATGATGATGATGATGGTGGTGGTGATGAGGATGATGGTGGTGGTGATGAGGATGATGGTGGTGGTGATGATGATGATGATGATGATGATGGTGGTGGTGGTGGTGATGATGAAGAG
>NC_068989.1:6253173-6260296 GCF_001194135.2 Octopus bimaculoides
ATGGTGATGAGGATGATGGTGGTGGTGATGATGATGATGATGATGATGGTGGTGGTGATGAGGATGATGGTGGTGGTGATGAGGATGATGGTGGTGGTGATGATGATGATGATGATGATGATGGTGGTGGTGGTGGTGATGATGAAGAGGCAATGAATAATAAAGTGGTAAAAATGAGGTTGATGATGATGAAGATGGTGGTGATGATGTTAATGATGGTGGTGGTGACAATATATATAGTGGTGATGATGACAGCGATGATGATGATGATGATGACAATGATGATGATTATGGCAATTATAAAGATGCAGAGGACCACAATTACAACGATGAAGGAGTTGTTTTTAAGACGACGACATCAATAACAATGTTTGCTGTGGTAAAGCAACGACGACGACGACGATGATGATGAAGGCATTGTTACTTAAGACGATGATGTCAGTGATGCACAGTGGTAATATATGGTAGAAAATTTCCTATGCAACTGCATCATACGTCCATGCTGATCTTTGAACACTTTTTTATACAAGCGTCTGTCTCGCCGCTGATATCTCTTTTGGTACACTACAACAAACATGCCACTATGAGACTCATTAAGTTGTTGTCCAATGTATTTATGATTCTTTCTTCGCACTTGTTGCTGTTATCAATGATTTCCTCTCTGTGCACTCGGCATATTAATAGCATTTGTGTATGAATGTGTGAATATATACATATATATTAAGAGCATTTCTGAGTGGGCATAAATATATATACGTGTATACACATGTCTGTGTATACACATTTATATATATATATATATGTGTGTGTGTGTGTGTGTGTGTATTTGTATGTTTATATACATTTATATACACACATTTATGCTCACATGCAGTCACACAAACACATGTCTATATGAGAAAGAAAGAACCATAATATTGTATATATGATATATCATGGCACTCTGTCAGTTATGACGGCATGGGTTCCAGTTGATCTGTTCAACGTAACAGCCTGCTCGTGAAATTAACGTGCAAGTGGCTGAGCACTCCACAGACACGTGTACCCTTAACGTAGTTCTCGGGGAGATTCAGCATAACACAGAGTGAGACAAGGCTTGGCCCTTTGAAATACAGGTACAACAGAAACAGGAAGAAAGAATGAGAGAATGATGTGGTGAAAAGAGTACAGAAGGGTTCGCCGCCAACCCCTGCCGGAGGCTCGCGGAGCTTTAGGTGTTTTCGCTCAATAAACACTCAAAACGCCCGGTCTGGGAATCGAAACTGCAATACCACAACTGCAAGTCCACTGCCCTAATCACTGGGCCATTGGGCATCCACATATGATATATATACATATAATTATGTACCATACTTAATATTCATAGCCCATTATATATCTGCATGTATAAATATATATGTAGATATGAATGTGAATGTGTGTTTATATGCATGTGTATATATATATATATATATTTATTTATTTATGTGTTTCAGCCGAGTGGCTGCGGTCATGCTGGTGCACCAGGAGTTATGTATATGTATGTCTGTATAGTCTGCACATAGTGTGCTCATACACATAAACTCAAATTAATATGTATTTCATAAAGCAAACCATCACACATTTTTGTATATGTTTACAAAAAGAGAAAAGAAAAACCTGCTGTTGGTGTCAGCTGTATGGCTGCATGTAATAGAATGCCAGTGAATAGAGTCTATACTATAATATAAATAATAAATGGGTTACATATTAAAATAAATATGAATTTTGAGTCTTTGATTTATTTCAGTCTAAGGAATTGACCAATACTAAATACTGGTTCCCTCACAGAGTGAAAGATGTATGATTGCCCTGAACTATTATGTTTGTATGTATGTATCTACATTAACACAGATGTGTGTGTGTGTGTGTGTGTGTGTGTGTGTGTGTGTTTTCCATGGAACTAAGTGCACAGTGATGGACAAAAAAAGTTACAAAATTAAATTTTTGCAAAGTTTCTTTCACTTCAATTGTCATCATCATCATCTTCATCATTATCATCATTATCCCCTTCATCGTCATCATCATTTTCATCATATCATCATCATCATATCATCACTATGACCACCACTACCACCACCATCACCACCATCTTGCAAGACCCCTTATAGAAGGTTGATTGTTATGGCTGGTCAGATAGTGACTGTTGGTTTCACACCTATAAAGTGCTTAGCTGTATAGGAGACTCATCAGATCCAAATGGCCAGCAGCATCTGTGTGTGTGTGTGTGTGTGTGTGTGTGTGTGTGTGTGTTTGTCCCCAACCATTTGCAATTGGTGTCAGTATGTTTACATCCCTGTAACTTAGCAGCTCAACAAAGAAGAACAATAAAATAAGACAAAAACAAATAAGTACTGGTAGTTGATTCATTTGAGTGAAGTTCTCCAAGGTTGTGCCCCAGCATGGCCACAGTTTAATGACAGCAACAAGTAACTGATAAAGGATAAAAGATACTGAATAGGATAGAATATAGCGAAATTAACTCCAAACAATGGCGTTATCTTTTATGGTTATGATGGAGATGGCTGAAATGTTTTGGAGAGTTAACCAGCTTATTCAATATAGACTTTCAGAAACAAAATAATTAAAACAGAAAGAGTTAAACCAAATGGAATCATCACAAAGAGCAAATATAACAACTATAAAACAAAGAAACAACATTACACCTTACCCCATCAAAGCAGAACAAAATGGCTTCCCCCGACCACCAACCTTGTTACAACTGTAAAGCAAACGGAATAACATTCACACATACACACACATGCAAGAAGAGAAAAAAAATGAAGGAAAACAATTCTATCCAATAATCCAATAATTTTCCATTGAAATAGTTAATGGAGTTTTGTTTCAATGCTGGGATATATTTGTATTTAAAGTTGAATGAGTTCCTTGAGCTGTTTGTTTTGCTTGACTTCCTGCCCTCATCTATCACATCAGCAAAGGAAATTTCCCACAATGCAATATTGTCAGTGTTAATTACTGGAGCAGGTTTTTACAGAGTTGATTCTGTATCCATACAATTTATTAGAATAATACAATAAAATAAGTCTTTAAAATGACAATAATAAAAAAAAAAAAAATTAAAACAAAGATGGGGTGAAAAAAAACGAAAATGAAACAATTTTTGTTTGGATATATATGAAAACGCAAAAGTGAAAAAAAAAAAATGCTATCTATCTCCTACATCCCACCCTACACCATTTCTGCCATTCCAGAAAAGTTTAAGAGATCTTCTAAAGGAAGCAGAGATGTAAATAGACTTAACAACCATAGCAACCAAAGTTACGTTCTGTTTGTAATGACACAATAACTATACAAATACTTATTTAAAGAGATATTATTACATACACCCACCACTATGTGTATACTTACACACACACACACACACACACACACACACACATGCATGCACGCATGTATATATATGTATATACACACACATACATAGATATATCTATGCATACATATAAATGTGTACATATACACGTATTTAGATATGCACTTATATACATATATATTTAGATTTACGCATATATACATACATACACACACACACACTCACACATATATATACATATATATCTGCACATATAAACATATAACTATATATATATATATATATATATATATATATGTATGCTTATATGTATGTACAGACACAATATACATAGATGTACATATACAGATATATATATATATACACACACACACATACACACACATATATATATATATCAATCCATCCAAACATACATACATATACACATACACACACACACACACACATGCACATATACACTCAGACATGTATACATGCACGCACAGACGCACACAAGACCATTTATCCTTTTTATTGGTACATATTTTATTAATTTCTATTTGTCGAGCCTCTCAGGAAGATAAAATAAACACAACATAGGTTTTAACTGATGTAAACACAGACTTACCATATATACATTGGGCTTCTTGCCAATATTTACACGTTTCTGGCAAAATGCATCAGTGAATTATACACGCATAGACATACATACATACATACATACATACATTTACATATATATAAATATATAAATTCTTTTCTTTTACCCTTTTACTTGTTTCAGTCATTCGACTGCAGCCATGCTGGAGCACTGCATTTAGTCGAAGAAATCGACCTCAAGACTTATTCTTTGTAAGCCTAGTACTTCTTCTATCGGTCTCTTTTGCTGAACTGCTAAGTTATGGGGACATAGACAGGTCCTATGTGAGTCTTGTTGTTCATAGCAAAAGCCTCGTGGTCACCGATGCGGAAGAGTTAAAACAATCATATGCAAACCATACTTGGAAACCTAAACAAAGTCACTCGCATCAAAACAGATTTTGTCAGTCATCATAAATTTTCTTAATTTGTTTTGTATTCATTTTTATTACTTTTATCTAATTCCACCATATTTGAACAACATTGTGTTAATTATATTTCCAATTAACTTTTATCAGCTTTTATGAATTATATTTTGCCCTTTGTTACAGAGAGTAAAATGAGCTTTCCTGCATTGCTCTCAGACAGGTCAGTCAGTCGGTCAGTATATATACATCAATATGAAGGCTGTGAGCTGGAAGAATTGTTTCCTCGCTGGACAAAATGCTTAGCAACATTTCAAATACTGCTGAGGTTGACTTTGTCTTTCATCTTCCTGCAGGGGTTGGGGGTCGATGAAATAAGTTGTCTGTTTGTTGGCACTCCGTCGCTTACGACGTCGAGGGTTCCAGTTGATCCAATCAATGAAACAGCCTGCTCGTGAAATTAACGTGCAAGTGGCTGAGCACTCCACAGATACGTGTACCCTTAACGTAGAGCTCGGGGATATTCAGCGTGACACAGTGTGACAAGGCTGACCCTTTGAATTACAGGCACAACAGAAACAGGAAGTAAGAGTGAGAGAAAGTTGTGGGGAAAGAGTACAGCAGGGTTCGCCACCATCCCCTGCCGGAGCCTCATGGAGCTTTAGGTGTTTTCGCTCAATAAACACTCACAACGCCCGGTCTGGGAATCGAAACTGCGATCCTATGACCGCGAGTCTGCTGCCCTAACCACTGGGCCATTGCACCTCCACCGATGAAATAAGTACCAGTAACATATTGGGGTTCAATGTATTTGTCTTACTCTCTCTCTGAGATTGCTGGTATTGTGCCAAAATTTGAAACCAACATGCATCTGTATCTCTATTTATTCATGTGTGTGTATGCATGTCTCTTCTACTTTTTAATTATTATAAATCTTGCACTGAGGAGGGAGCCGGTTTCCAACAAAGATACAATGCTTCATCTTTGGAATGTAGTTAACAGACAAATTCACATTTGGAACTTGAGAAAAGTTTTGCATATTTTTGCTGTTCCGCTCACAGATTGCACTCATACAAATCAGCCGATCAGTTTCTCTTTCTGAAAATCCCAGTTTATCCAGATTTAAGCATTTACTAACAAAACCTATTGCTCCAATTCTTATTGGTATGAATATAGAAGCTAGAGGTTTCAAAGCAGTTGTCCGTAGATATCCTCTTTCTCTTAGATTTTCAAAGAGATATTTATATCTGCAGGATAGCTGACCTCCATGATGGCAAATACCTTTGCCCCTCATGTATGTATGTACAAATTCTACCTCAAAAGAATTCAGGACATAAAGACGGCCGAAGAATCTGAACACAAATTACAAAGAGACATGACAAAATACAGCAAAGAACTTAGCTTGGCACTATACCAAGTCTACCTACTGTTCACCGCCATTCACTGTGCTTCAGTCCGGTTAAATAATAATTAATGTTCTGCTTCATATTCATATCTAAAACTCCACCAAATGCTTGTCAGATATCAATAGGTTAACCATTCTGAATTGTCAAAATTTCCATTCAATTAAAATTGGGAAATTTTGTGCCTTAAAGTATCAAATATATTAATTTGAATTGATTTGATCACGAATCAGACATCTTTGCAGTCTTGCTCCGACACTGAAACCATTCGTCGTCGGCATATACGGTTTTAATTAATTCTTTTTAATTGTTATACATTTAGTAATTTGTCTTCTACTTTTGTTCGTACATGTGTTTGTCTGTGTGTGGTGTGTAGTAGGCCTGTGTCTGTCTACGTGTGGAGAGCAGAGGGCAGTGTATTGGCAGAAATAACTGTGTGTGGAGATGGTGGTGGTGGTAGTGGTGGTGGTGGTGGTGGTGCTGGTGGTGCTCGTAGTAGTAGTAATAGTTGTGGTAGTAGTAGTAGCAACAACAGCTGTGGTTGTAGTGGTGGTGGTGGCATGTAGTGGCAAGTAGTAGTAGTAATAGTAGTAGTGTTGGTATTGGTGGTGGTGGTAGCAATAGTAGTAGTGGTGGTGGTGGTGGGGTGGTAGTGATAGCAGTAGCACCAGCAGCAGTGGTAATAGTAGGAGTAGTAGTAGCAGCAGCAGCAGCAGTAGTAAGAGTGATAGTAGTTACTAATACTTCCATTGTTACTACTACTACTACTACTACTACAACTACTACTACTACTGCTACTGCTGCTGCTGCTGCTACTACTACCACCACTATTACTACTACCACCAACCACTACTACTACTACTACTACTATCCCTTGTGTCTTCCTCTCTCCCCATTGCCTTTGTTCCATTGGTCTTGGACTGATAGGTTTTCTTCTTTGGTGCCATTAATTCCTGACTTGCAGGAATTTACACGGCCAAAGAATCCTCCCATTGAGAGACAGAAAGGAGAGAAAAAAATGGTAAATGAATTACAACCACCGGATGCTAAGATAACCAATCAACTCCAGGTAACAGGTGAAAAACAACCAGAATGACTGATGCATGTAGGTGCAAAAATTGAGCTTTGAATTGCTGGACCCCGTTTAGAATGGCCCACAGCCTTGTCTCAAGTCTTGTTTGAACTGGAAACCTGTTGTCAATGACCAGATCACAGTTGAAGCAATGGAAATTTGGAGGACAAATAATAAATGTTTAAGAGAAGTTAACAGTTTTTGGGACTTTGGAATGGTTTTATATGTACCTCAGTGTAATTGATTAGGTGTGTGTGTGTGTGTGTGTGTGTGTGTGTGTGTGTGTGTGTGTGTGTGTGTGTGTGTG
>NC_068989.1:6260703-6261957 GCF_001194135.2 Octopus bimaculoides
ATATACACACACATACATACACACACACACACACATATATTCATGTATGTCTATAGGTATATATTATATATCTATATCTAATATATATATATATATATACATATGTAATTTATTCTCTTGGAATTAATTGTAAATAGGACAACATACATTTGTATCGTTGATTGATTTCTGTCAGTAATTAGAAAAAGAAAAAGAAACAAACAAAAACATGAAATGATGTATTGATAAACTTTCAGGAAACAGCAATCACTTTTGGCCAATGTGTGCGTGTGTGTATGTGTGTGTGTGTGACAAAATAAGAATTTCAAATGAGAACATAATATGCAAGAGAATTGATTGCCTGAATTATCAACAGAGTTGTCAAAGACTGGAATCTAACCATAATCTTTCTCTTGGACTGGATTATAGGAAAACCTAGGTACAAATAGTCTGGTTAAGGCTTAATTTAATTTTTAATGTATTAGGATTTTCTAAGGCAATGAGTTAGAAGAATCGTTAAGACATGGAGCAAAATGCTTAATAGCATTTCATCCATCGTTACGTTCTGAGTTCAGATTCCGCTGATGTTGATTTTGCCTTTCATCCTTTCAGGGGTGATAAATGAAGTACCACCTGTGTACTGGGGTTGATGTAATTGACTTACTCCTCCCCGCCCCACTTGAAATTGCTGGCCTTGTGCCAAAATGTGGAACCGATATATAAGGATTTGTTATCTTTGTTTTAGCTTTTAATTTTTTCTGTCATTAGACTGTGGCCATGTTGGAGCATCACCTTCAAGAATTTCAGCCGAATAAACTGACTTCGCTTTTTCAAGGGTGGTACTTATTCAATCAGTCTCTTTTGCCAAATCACTAAGTTGCAGGGACATAAACACACCAACACCGGTTGTCAAGTGGTGGTGGGATACGAATGCAGACACAAAAGTATGCACACATGCACGTACACATAAACACAAACACACACACATCATCATCATCATTTAACATCCGTTTTCCATGCTGGCATGGGTTGGATGGTTTGACTGGGGTCTGGGAATAAGAGAACATATATATATGTGTGTGTGTGTGTGTGTGTGTGTGTGTGTGTGTGTGTGTGTGTGTGTATGTATGTGTGTCTGTTTGTCCCCCCAACATTGCTTGACAACCGATGTTGGTGTGTTTACGTCCCTGTAACTTAGCGCTTCAGCAAAAGAGCTCAATAGAATAAGTACTAGGCTTACAATTAATAAGTCCCTGGGGTTGATTTGCTCGACTA
>NC_068989.1:6262639-6263280 GCF_001194135.2 Octopus bimaculoides
ATATATATAAAGTAAAAAGTCAAAAAGTTAAAAGGAAGAGTAAGTACGGTGAGGCAGCTTTTTAATTGCTACAAATGTTTCAATACATACAGATCCTTGTATATACAGGATTTAAAGTTAAGTTTAAATTAAATTATTTAACGATTTACCTGTATAAGAAGATCTATATGTATCTCCTCAGGCAATACTCAGTTGCTGTCTCCGTTAGTAAATCTAGATTTCCATGCTTCTTATACAGGTAAATCGTTACATAATTTAATTTAAACTTAACTTTAAATCTTGTATATCCGAGGATCTGTATGTATCAAAATATTTGTAGCTGCCTAACCGTACTTACTCTTCCCTTTGACTCTTTTACTTTTTACTTTTTATTTTCACACATGAAGAATACCTCAGACTAGAATTGGTAGCATACCATAAGAATATTACTGGCTATTTGGGAATTCTAAGGGTGAACGAGCTCTATTTGTACTCATATACGATCCTAACAGAATACACCTCAACTATGTATATATAGATAGATAGCTAGATAGCTAGCTAGCTAGATAGATAGAAAGATAGATAGATAGATAGATAGATAGATAGATAGATACCTCAACTATATATATATATATATATATATATATATATATATATATATA
>NC_068989.1:6263317-6266100 GCF_001194135.2 Octopus bimaculoides
AGGTGTGTGTGTATATATATATATATATATATATACATACACACACACACAACAGGTTTCTTTCAGTTTTCGTCCACGAACTCCACTCACAAGGCTTTGGTTGGCTACACGCTATAGTAAAAGACCACTTGCCCAAGGCGCCATGCAAAGAGACTGAACCTGGAACAATGTGGTTGGGAAGTAACCTTCATACCACAAAGCCACACCTGTGCTGAAACTCATAATCAAAACTGACAAAGAACCTATTTAATTCCTTTTTCAGTTACAAGTTTGAAGAATTATTACACTTCAAACTTGGAATATTATATTAGCTTCAAAATATTATATCAACAATATTCATTATACTATTCACCAAATATCATTCACTACTATTATACACCAACAATATATTAAGCATAGAGACTAAGAATTCTTGCCTTGCAATACTAATAATAGCCAAAACATTTAACAATCTAAACTGAATAATAGTCTAATTCAACAATATGTCACTTAGTTCCTGCAACGATACAAGTTTCTTGATAATAAGTAAAGCGGTAAAAATTATTCTATGAGAGACACAGACAAAAGCACCAAAGCTATTTCCACAAGAAAACCAAGAAATGCAGTCAGAGAATGATGTAGATAGTAGAATTTCTGTGGACACATAATAGAATGATTTTCTGTACAATAGACAGTTTTAGTTTAGTAATATTTAACCACAGAGAATATCGTCTATATTCTCAACAGATAAGAAAATGGCAGATAACAATGAATGATATATAAGTATTTTAAACATGTATATTGCACAACATAGATAAATAGATAGATACATATATACATACATACATATATACACACATACATATATACATACATATAGACATGCATACATATATATGTTTGTGTGTGTGTGTATTTGTTATTAGTGACAGAAAGCAGTATTAGTTAAAAATAGCAATCTATGTATCATACTGGAAGCAGATACACTGTAAAAATCTTTATAAACTGTGGCATTCATATCAAGAAAGTGTTGCTTATAGATGTATACTGTTAAAAATCACAAAAATATATTAGTATCAAAAATCATCCAGCAGCTGTGGTGGCATTTCTAAATATGTATTTCTGCTTCTTTGGGCTTCATCAGCAACAAGTATCCATCAACAACCACATGTTAAAACAAAGTCAGCCACTGCTGATATTGTAAAATGGCAATGCCATCACTGCTGCAAGAGGATTTTCTCTAGAACTGATATATTTCTGTGCTTTTTAACACAATAAGAGATGCTTTCTTGTGACAGATACCACAATTTATAGGGCTTTCAATGATGTATCTGCTTCAAGTATGATACACAGATAACTATTTTGAACTAACACATTTGCTTCTGTTGCAAATGAAAAAAATTTATTCAGCCTGTCAGCTAACTGCAAAGCCAGACATTTTCCTATCAATATTTTATTCTTGTTTGTATTGATGTCATGTAAAAAAAACAGAAAAGCACCCAGTACACTCTGTAAAGTGGGTGGCATTAGGAAGGGCATCTAGTTGCAAAAACCAAACCAAAATAGACAATGGAACCTGGTGTGACCCCTGGCTTTGCCAAGTCCTATCAAACCATAAAACCCATGTCAGAATGGAAGATGGTCATTAAACGATAATGATGATGATGATGAGTAAAGAAAATACATGGCAATCTCAACTGGAAAAAGAAAGTTACAGAGACATAAACACACAAACATCGGTTTATATAATTCCTAACAATATTAATAAAATCATAGAATTTGTTAAATGCCAGTGCCACCTGACTGGCCCCTGTGCTGGTGGCATGTAAAAAACATCATTCGAACGTGATCATTGCCAGTGTCGCCTTATTGGCTCTTGTGCTGGTGGCACATAAAAAGTACCATTCAAGCAAAGCCGATGCCAGTGCCACCTGACTGGCTCCTGTGCTGGTGGCACATAAAAAGTACCCACTACACTCTCGGAGTGGTTGGCGTTAGGAAGGGCATCCAGCTGTAGAAACCTTGCCAGATCGGCCTGGAGCCTGGTGCAGCGTTCTGGCTTGCCAGTCCTCAGTCAACCCGTCCAACCCATTCCAGCATAGAAAGCAGACGTTAAAGGACAATGATGATGATGATGGAAAGGTTATGAAGGTCCACCCAAGTAAAACAGAAACCAAAGGGGTCAATAAGTAAAAAATGGTCACTCAGTTTATTTTTACCCAAACTTGCTCATAGGATTTGGGTTGAAAAAAGGATTTGGTGAATCTCAGATTCACAAGGTGCTGTGCAGTGATATTGAACTCAGACACTATGATTGCAAAACAAACTTTTTTTTTACTACTCTGGTTTTGTTTCAGTTCACAGATATATTTCTGTGTACATGTAGACAAAGACAGCTCCACATATGTGCACAAGATCAAACACAAACAGCTATCACCACACATGTACAATTCTTCAAACACATTCAATATATGTGCATTCAAATATAATACACACACACAGACACACACACACACACTGGCAGAGATCTGAGCTGATTCTTTTCTGAATGAAAAAAAAAGAGCCACATAAAAGAAAAACAAATCAAGACATACATACACACACACACATACATACACACATATGTACATGTTTATGTTCATATGCATATGTGTATACACACACATACACACACATATTCATATATATATATGTGTGTGTGTGTGTGTGTGTGTGTATAAATAAGTACACCCATGTATGTGTGTGTATCTATGTGTGTGCATATGTGTGTGTGTACATATGCATATATATGTATGTATACATAT
>NC_068989.1:6266110-6267207 GCF_001194135.2 Octopus bimaculoides
GTATGTGTGTGTATCTATGTGTGTGCATATGTGTGTGTGTACATATGCATATATATGTATGTATACATATATATACATATATGTATGTATACATACATATACATATAAGTATACATACATACATACATACATACATATATATACACACATACATATATATATATATATATATATATATATATACATGCACACATATGTATTGATATATATACATGTATATAGACATACACACAAACATACTGACATATACATACATACAAATATATGTAAATGTGTGTGTATGTGTGTGATTGTATGTGTAAGTGTAAGCATATATGTGAGATTGTGATTGTTCATATATATATATGTGTGTGTGTGTGTGCATGTGTGTGTGTGCAGAGAGAAAGATAGAAACACATATATCAATATACATATGTGTGTGTGTGTGTGTGTGTGTGTGTGTGTATGCTATAAACTACAAGAAATGAAAAAGTCAGCCTCAAGAGAGATAGAACCTAAAGGAAAAATATATTTATTTCTGTTTCTTGAAGCAGAAGAAACACTTTTATCAGGATTTCTTCCAATTTCGGTACATGCTTGTTTCTGTACGCTATCTCTGACGATAGATAAAAGATGTTGGTATGTTGTTTGATGGATTTACTTCATGTGTTCTAGAACTATATATTGAGGAATTTACCAATTCCAATGTAAAGGAGTTTTATTGGTAGTAGAAGATGAAGAAGAATATATATGCCGAGTAGATAACTATATGAATCGAGATGTTTGTCTGATTGGCAGCCAGGTTTAATAACATATACGTGAACACATGTCTATCTGTCTCTCTGTGTTTATGTATGTAGCTATGTTTATGTATGAATGTATGTGTATGTGTATGTATGCATGTATGTATGTATGTATGTGTGTGTATGCATGTATGTACATATGTATGTATGCATGTATGTAGGTATGTATGAGCGTATCTATGTATGTATATGTGTGTATGTATGTATGTATGAGTGTATCTATATATGTATATATGAGTGTGTATGCATGTAGGTATGTATGAGTGTATCTATGTGTATATGCGTGTATATGTATGTATGAGTGTATCTATGTAT
>NC_068989.1:6267217-6275520 GCF_001194135.2 Octopus bimaculoides
ATGTATGTAGGTATGTATGAGCGTATCTATGTATGTATATGTGTGTATGTATGTATGTATGAGTGTATCTATATATGTATATATGAGTGTGTATGCATGTAGGTATGTATGAGTGTATCTATGTGTATATGCGTGTATATGTATGTATGAGTGTATCTATGTATGTATATATGTGTGTGTATGCAAGTATGTATGTATGTCTGGGTGTGTATGTGTATTTTTGAATCTATGTATGATAGCATGTATGTATGTGTATGTGTGTGTATATATGATTGCATCTATGTATGTATATATGTGTATGTATGGAAGTGTATAAACATGTATGTATGTATGTATGTATGTATGTGTGTATGTATGTTTGAGTGTCTGTGTGTATGTATTTATGAATCTATGTATGATGGCATGTATGTATGTGTATGTATGTGTGTGTGTGTGCATTCATTTCTTGCTCTTTTCAATTTAGAATAAAATTTGGCCAGACACCCACTTGGTAGTTATATTGTGAAAAAAAAAAGCATCTTGCTTTGTAGATCATCCTTAAAATCATTAGAAGATCTTGCAGATTTTTATTGTCCCTTGATATCAAAATCAATTCACTCACAGAATTATGATAAAAGACATTTGGCCAAGGAGCCATGTAATGGGACTGAACCTTAAACCCTGTGATTAGGAAGCCGGCTTCTTAACCACACAGCTACACTTCTGCCTAAAAACATAAAAAAGATGGAATATTTGTGCTGGATATGGACGGTTTGAATGCTAAACTTTTAATGCTGTTCGACAGTGCTAGAGGAGTGACATCATCAGAAGATGTGAGAAACATTGTGACATCCATGGCAAGCTGTGCACAGAATAATGGGTATGCATATCTGCTATCTTCCAGCTTGTATTCTTTTACTTTGTGTAAGTCATCAGAATGTGGCCATGCTGGGGCACTGGTTTGAAGAATTTTAGCCAAAGAAATCAACCTCGGTGCTTATTTTTATTCTAAGCCTTGTAGTTAGTCTGTCAGTCTCTTTTGCGAAACCATTGAGTTACGGGGACATAAACACACCAACACCTGTTGTCAGGCAGTGGTATGCACAAATACATACATAAACACACACACATACTCACACATGTGCACACGCACACACACGCATGCACGCAGGCACACACACACACACACACACGACTGGCTTCTTCCAGTTTCCATCTACCAAATCCACTTACAAGGCTTTGACCAGCCTGAAGCTATAGTAGAAGACACTTACCAAGGTACCAACCAGTGGGACTGAACCAGGAACCATGTGGTTGGTAAATAAACTTCTTACCACACAGCTGTATTATTTGAAGTCTTCCTGTACAAGGTCACTGGTTTCTAATAAAAATATAACACTCCATTCTTGGAATTTAGATAAAAATCAATGTCACATTTTGAACTTGAGAAAAGTCTTGCATATTTTTACTGTTCCACTTATAGATTGTATTTGTAATGTGTGTGTCAACTGGTTGATTTCTTTTTTCTGAAAATCCTAGCTTTTCCTAATTGTCACTTAGGCATTTATCACCAAAACCAAAAGTACCAATTATTACCAATTATTATTGGTTAGTATAAATGTGAATTTATGATCTGGGTATAGAAACTGAAGGTTTCAAATCAGCATGTATATACATATGTATGTATGTATGTATGTATGTATATATATATATATATATATATATATATATATATATATATATATATATATATATATATATATACATACGCATGTATGTGCATATGTATGAATGTATATATAAGTGTGGATGGAAATGTGTGAGTCTAAACGTGTGTGTGTGTGTGTGTGTATATATATATATATATATATATATATACACACATATATATGTGTGTGTGTACTGATATGTTTCTATGTATGCATCTGTCTGTATGTTTGCACGTACGCACGTATGTTTGTATTGCTTAATTTCAAGCAAGATGGCTTGGCTGAGCAAGATGGCTGTCGCCCTAAATTTCTAGCTGTGACCCATTGTTCATTACGTTTATTACATAGTTTAAGATCACAGTATTACAATATAATATCAACCACACCAGTCATCCATTCATTGATATATATTTATATTGATATATGGTCATGTCTAATTGATTGTGTCTACAGAGAAGCTAGTCTGACTTTGGGCCATTATAGCTCTCTATAAATAGTACTTTTATATATTCCCATCTCTCACCAGCTCTTCTTCTTCTTCTTCTTCTTCTTCTTTTATTCATCATCCTCTAACCAAACGATGGTTTAATATAAGAATCTTTACCTTCCACTCACCTCCTTTGCTCTCTGTGTCTATCTATCTGTCTATCTAGCCATTAATTTATTTATCTATCTTTCTATCTATCGATTTACCTGTCCATCCATCCGTCCATCCATGTGTTCATCTATTCATCCATATGTCTATCTATCCATCCATCCATCCATCCATCTATCTATGTATCCATCCATTCATCTATCTATCTATCTGTCTGTCTGTCTGTCTGTCTATCCATCTGTCAGTCTATCTGTGTTTATCCATCCCTCAATCCAGCTATCTACCCAACCATCTATCTATCATCTATCCATCTGTCTGTCTGTCTATCTATCTATCCCTTTCTCTGTCTGTCTGTCTGTCTCTCTCTCTCTCTCCCCCTCCCCCTCTCTCTCTACCTGGCAACAATTTATGTTTCTACCTTTGGCCATCATCTCTAACATGCCACAGGCTGTATTCACCACCATCATCTTCAATGCCTCCATCACCATTATCCAAAACTATCTCCTTGTAAACCAACTCTCATTGTCCTATTTTCAAACTCTCTCTCTAGTTTTATCTTTACCTCCTTTCTCTTTAGTTTACTGTATCTCCCTCTCTCTCTCTCTCTCTCTCTCTCCTTCTTATGTTTCTCTCCCCTCCTTTCTCTACAGCTTCTTGTCTCTATTTCTCTAATTATTTTTTGTTATCTTTCTCCTCCATCCTCTGTGGCTTACTGTCTGTCTGTCTGTTTGTCTGCTTGTCTGCCTCTTTTATCTTTCTCTCCTCTCCTTTCTCTACAGCCTACCTCCCCATCTCTCCATCCTCTACCCACCTCTACCCACCTCTCCCCACCCTTTCTCTTGCAACAAACAAAGGTCTCTAAAGATAATCTCCAGGAACGGTGAGTTAGTGATGGTTCACATCAGCAAGAAGCTGATCGGAAATGTAAACTGAAAAGATATGTGAACGCTGGTGTGTTATCAGATGAAATAAAAACAAAATGTTAACAATAGAACCCTTTATCGAAGTAGGACTGATCTGTGTTTGTATGTATGTTTGTGTGCATGCACGTGTGTGTGTGTGTGTGTGTATGAGAGAGAAAAAGAGAGAGAGATGAACAAAGGTGTCAGGAAAGGTGATCTGGCAGAGAAGATGGTGATTGGAAGATATAGGTCACAAGAGAAAGAACATGGAAGAGGAAGAAATATTTAAAAAGATACCAGGATGTCATATAAATAGATAAACACATAAACGAAGTCTCTTATGTCCTTTTGTGATGTCCAGAAGGCTTCAGGCATTGTGTATAAGTTTGCTGGTGTTTGTTTTGTAAATGTCATACATGTGTTTATATTTGCATATATTTCAGATCAGTTTCCTTTCAGTATGTTATACTCTTAGTAAAAACACACACACACACATGCACTTATCCATTCTTTTGACTGGTCATGTTTTCAGTAGTTCTGGGTTTCCTGTAAGGCTCCTCACCAGGCAAGCCTAGTGCAGGTGCTAGTTTAGTTGCTGACAACCTGACAATGCAACAGGTTGTACTAGTCCCCATGATACCAGTAACACTCATGAGAGACCTCACAACTGACCTGACAAAAGGATGGACAAATCTAGTATAGGCTCAACAACTATCTGGCAATAGCACTGGCCCTAGGAAATGTCAGGTTGGTGTCCAGCATGCTGGAAGACTGGAATGAGGCTCCCTCATTTTTTCTTAAAGTTTGTCTTTGAGAGAGGGTCACTCTGATATAAAACTGGATATGCAGGAAATGGCATTGAACATTTTGGGGGTTTTGCTTATGCTTGATATCTTGGTACTTCCACATACCTGAGCTGGCAGCCCATAATGGCATTGGATAATTTTGCTCCACCTTATTTCTGAGTCATGTCAATAGGGTAGAGAGGGCCTGCGAGGTGCTGTGCAAGCCTTAGTTGAGTCCCAGATTAATGCCTTACAGAATTTAATTACATTCGTTTATATTCTTAGTGCCAATACAACCTGGGTGTTCAGTGAAATGAATAAATATATATATAGGCGCAGGAGTGGCTGTGTGGTAAGTAGCTTGCTTACGAATCACATGTTTCCAGGTTTAGTCCCACTGCGTGGCACCTTGGGCAAGTGTCTTCTACTAAAGCCTTGGGCCGACTAAAGCCTTGGGCCGACTAAAGCCTTGGGCCGACTAAAGCCTTGGGCTGACTAAAGCCTTGTGAGAGGATTTGGTAGACGGAAACTGAAAGAAGCCCGTCGCATATATGTATATATGTGTGTGTGTTTGTGTATCTGTGTTTGTCCGCCTAGCATTGCTTGACAACCGATGCTGGTGTGTCCATGTCCCCGTCACTTAGCGGTTCAGCAAATGAGGCCGATAGAATAAGTACTAGGCTTACAAAGAATAAGTCCTGGGGTCGATTTGCTCAACTAAAGGCGGTGCTCCAGCATGGCCGCAGTCAAATGACTGAAACAAGTAAGAGTAAAGAGTATATATATGCATACATGCATTTATGTTTTCTCTTTCTTTTTCCGTATTTATTTCTCTAACCAAGTCTCCAAAAATTCACCACATACATACTTACATACACATACATGCATACACACATACTTATATGCACATACATGCATACACACATACATACACACACACATACATACTCACACATATACATACACACAAACATACAGGTTCAAAATAATGAAGAACATTTTCTTCCTAATTCAACTCCAAATTTTTTCCTCTACCTCATATATATTTAAACTGCATGAATATTGAGTGCAAATAAATCATTCATGATGAATCTCTCAAAATGCGATCCAAGTGCTAAATAAATAATTATCCAAAATTCTGACTTCCTCCTTTTTCTTAATTTGTAAAATCTGTAACAATCTACACATGCACACACACACATTAATGTGTGTATATACATACACACATATATATATAACATGCATATATATATACACAAACATACATTAAATATACACTTTAAGAATACACATACACCAATCCAGATGCATATATATATATATATATATATATATATATACATACATACATACATACATGAATGGATTTATCTCTTCACATATACTCAGATACACAGACACATACACACACATTAATGTGTTTATATACATACACACACACACACACATATATATATATATATATATATATATATATATATATAACATGCATATATATATATACACATACACACTAAACATACACTTTAAGAATACACATACACCAATCCAGATGCATATATATATATATATATACATACATACATGAATGCATATATCTTTTCACATATACTCAGATACACAGACATATACACACACATATACACACCTATGCAAACTCATACATACACAGAACATTCTTTTCTTCTCACATAGACACACACACACACACACACATACACACTCGCTCGCACACACAAGTAAAATAACCAAAAACAAATAGGTAATGTCACAGAATTTTACCAGCAAAATGACAAAGAATTTTCCATTTTGTCTTTTTCCTTCTTTCCTTTCTTCTTCTTCCATTTGGTCTCAAATGCGAAAAGATATTAATATCATCCAAAAGACAGAAAGAAACGCCTTCCTTCTTCTACAATAACATTCCATTCAAGACAAACTAAACCAATATTTTTAACAATGTTGAACCCAAAAGTCAATGAAGACAATAGCATTCAAGTTTGGCTTTAGCATTTCAATGGTTAAACAATGCTTTGCTTGCTGAATTTTTCAACAAGAAAATTGCACACAACTGATGTCCAAAGTATAAAAAAAAAAATGTCAAACTATTCAACATTTTCTGCTTCATTGCATTTGTTCAATGCCACTAACATTTCCAGTAGATGGTTAAGGTCAACAGAAGCAATGAGGCATGAAAATGTTTACTCTTAGCACTACACTAGTACAAACACACACACACACACACACACACACACCCATACATTTTTTTTAATATCCTGGAAGGAGTAAGGATTTTTTCTTTAGTACTGTTTGTTTTATTTTTATTTCATTATTTTTTTCTTTTTGTGTACTGTTTGATTTTTAAATATTTATTTTTTTAATGCCCACCTTCAAATATGTATTTATTTGTTTGTGTTTTTTTAATTTTAACTTATGCCTGATTTATTTAACGAACATCATTATTACTATCATCATCATCATCATCATCATCATCAAATGAGTCTTCCTTTCTTCTCCATCATCTTCCACCACTTAATCTCATCTTCTTTCTCCTCCTCCTCCTCTACCTTCTCCCTACATCTCTTTCTCCTCTTTTGCCTCTTTTTCCTCCTCCTCCCCACTTCTTTGTCTCTTCCTCAAGTCCTCCCCTCCCCTCCCCCTCCTCCTCCTCCTCCCTTTTCAATGTTGGCAGAATTACTACAGCCTCAAAAGGAAACTGCTTTGCAGTATTTCTTTCTGGATCTTTACTTCACAAGTTCGAATCCCACACATCTCAGCTTTTTCCCTTCCATCCTTCTGGGATTGATGCAATAAAATAACAGTAAAATACTGATGATTTAGCTGACTAACACCAAATTGTGACATTCTGACTCTACTTTTTCTCTTTTTTTTCCATTCTTTTATTTGTTTCAGTCATTTGACTGCGGCCATGCTGGAGCACCACCTTCAGTCGAACAAATCGACCCCAGGACGTCTTCTTCGTAATCCTAGTACTTATTCTATCAGTCTTTTTCACTGAACTGCTAAGTTATGGGGTCATAAACACACCAACATCAGTTGTCAAGAGATGATGGGGGGACAAACGCAGACACATAAATACATGTATATATATACGATGAGCTTCTTTCAGTTTCGATCTGCCAAATCCACTCACAAGGCTTTGGTCAGCCTGGGGCTATAAGCAGAAGACACAACAGGACAGCAAGCTGGCAGAATTGTTCAGTATTTGGTCTGCCGTTACGTTCTGAGTTCAAATTCCACCGAGGTCAAATTTGCCTTTCATCCTTTCGGGGTCGATTAAATAAGTACCAGTTAATCCCTTTGTCTGTCCTTGTTTGTCCCCTCTATGTTTAGCCCCTTGTGGGCAGTAAAGAAATAAGAAACGTTAGCGCGCCGGGTGAAATGCTTAGCAGTATTTCGTCTGCCGCTACTTTCTGAGTTCAAATCCCGCCAAGGTCGACTTTGCCTTTCATCCTTTCGGGGTCGATAAATTAAGTACCAGTTACACACTGGGGTCGATGTAATCGACTTTATCCTTTTGTCTGTCCTTGTTTGTCCCTTCTATGTTTAGCCCCTTGTGGGCAATAAAGAAATAAGAACAATAAAAAAAAATAATGATGAGATGTCAGGGTGGACCATCAAGGTGCAAGGTGGGCAGAAATGGGTTGGGCTGAGGGGGATGGGAAGCGGCAAGGAAGAAATGAAGGGAAGAGGAACGAGGTAGGGACTTACATTTCATATTTTCGTTTTGTAGTCGACATTGACACCTCAACGAATGTATAGGGGAAGCGGTTGAAGAATCATTGTTTTGTGGAAGTGCAATGGAAAGCAACATTTGTTGTGCTTCCATGGACGATATAGCTTTAGCGTCATCCAACTTTGTAATGTTGGTGTAATTTGCTGAGTAATGTATGGCCAAAGATTCATAAATTAGAATCAGTGTATTAGAAAGGCCTCAAGGTGACAACAGCACTGTCAGGCATCACTAAACAGTTGTAAAAAAATGACAGATGTTTGTGCTGGCCTTTTGCACACTAAAGTCAATAGCAACGACTGCAACAAAAATAACAACAACAACAACAACAACAACAACAATCATCATCATAATATTAATAATAATAAGAAGAAGAAGAACAAGAACAAGAACAACAATAATATTAATAATGATAATAATGATTTCTTTTGTTTGCCACCTGGGCAAAGGATGGGAGCAATAATAATAATAATGAGAAGAAGAAAAAGAGGAAGAAGAAGAACAAGAACAAGAACAAGAAGAACAACAATATTAATAATAATAATAATGGTTTCTTTTGATTGCCACCAGGGTGAAGGATGA
>NC_068989.1:6275724-6279932 GCF_001194135.2 Octopus bimaculoides
GGGGGTAATAATAATAATAATAATAATAATAATAATAATGATAAAAAGAAGAAGATGAAAGAAAAAGAAGTATAATAATAATAATAATAATAATAATAATAATAATAATAATAATGATAATGATTTCTTTTGTTTGTTACCAGAGCGAAGGATGAGAGGGGCAATAATAATAATAATGATAATGATAATAACGATAATAATGATAATAATAATAATAATAATAATAATGCTAATGATAATAATAATAATGATAATAATAATAATGATAATACTGTCAACATCAGATGTGGTAACAAAAGCAGAAGGAAGCAAAGCCAACCATATTAGTTGCAATAGTAACGCCTACAGATGCAAAGCAAAAGAAGATGCAGCTATTGCAAATGCTGCTGCTCCTGGTGTTGCAGTGGCATCAATGGATGTATCAATTTCGGTCAAAAGAATGACAAGAAATTCCATGGCAATAGTTCATTCATTCAAGTCGTGGGAGGATGTTTGGAAACGGACTGAAGTGAAATGCCATCAAAGTTTGAAGAGAATTTGATGCTGTTTGTCTTCGGTTTGACCTTGTTTGATCCAGTTTTGTGATCAAAGACTTATTATCATGACGATCCAATCCACCCGTCTTCTTTGCCCACCATACGGGGGCTCGTGAGGTGGGGGGTAGAGTCCTCAGAAGCCCCACCCTCCATAAGGTCCAGTCAGTAGCGACATTCATTACACTTTCCTGCTAGATGACCAAGCACAATCAATTGTGATGATATATGTTGATTTCAAATTTTGGCACAAGGCCAGTAATTTTGTGGGAAGGTGATAAGTCAATTACTTTCACCCCCAGTATGCAACTGGTACTTATTTTATCGACCCCGAGAGGATGAAAGGCAAAGTCTTATTTAACCTGTTTTTAATAATATTATTAAGGTGAAACACAAGGCAGTGAGCTGGCAGAGTTGTTAGCACGCTGGAAGGAATGCTTAGCAGTATTTCAACCATTGCTATGTTCTGAGATCAAATTCCACCGAGGGTGACATCACCTTTTATCCCTTCAGGGTTGATAAATTAAGAACCAGTGAAATTCTGAGGTCGATGTATCGACTGGTCCCCTCTCCCAAAATTTCAGGCCTTGTGTCTATAATAGAAAGGATTTATTAAGTTGAAACATACCTACTGCATTTTAATTAATTTAAAAAAATGATGAATTTAGTAAACTAACTTTGTGATTATTAATCAGGTGTTTAAGGTGGTGAGTGGGCAGAATTGTTAGAACATTGGATGAAATGCTTAGCAGTATATTGCCCATCGCTACATTCTGAGTTCAAATTCCGCCGAGGTCGGCTTTATACTTCATCCTTTCAGGGTGGATTAAATAAGTACCAGTTACGCACTGGGGTCAACCTTCCCCCAAATTTAAGGGCTTGTGCTTCCAGTAGAAAGGATTATTAAGCAGGTGTTTAGAAAATATATTAACATGAATCTTGTATTATTGAACTAGGGGTGGTCTTGGGTGGAGACATTTCAAAAGGGATCTGAAAGTGTATGGTTGTAAAGTTGTGAGTTCAATACCAGGATCAGGTGGCGTATTGTGTCCTTGAGCAAGAAATTTCATTTCACATTGCTCCAGTCCACTCACTTGGCAAAAGTGACTTGTGTCTGTAATTCAGAGAGTCAGCCTTGTCACATACTATGACAAGGATCTCCCTGAGAACTATATTAAAGGTTACACACGTCTCTGAATTACTAATTGCATGAGCAGGCTGTTCCATTGATCGGATCAAGTGGAATGCTTGTCGTTTGGGTTAAGACAAACGATCTAATGTTTGAGACAGAATTGGTTGCTGTTTCAAGAAGATTGGACAATATATTGCTTTATTTTAATGAGAAAAGCCTCATTAATGTGAAGCAATATGAGAACTTCGATGGCATGGTACTGAGACTTTCTCAAAGCAATATGGAAAAGGCAGAAGAATTCAATAAACTAACTCTAAATTTTTGAAAAATCCCCAAATAACGTAATATTCTATCAAATTGGAAGTTGAATGGAAAGGAAAGTTTTACGGAGATAATGATTGCTTTGGTTAGTGAAGACAGCTTCAAGCTACAGGATGAGAATGGTCATACTGAGTGCAGAGAAGAAAACAGAGAATAATCTTTGGTACCATGGTTTTAATCCATGAAACATCATCATCGTAATCATCTTTTATTTCTTTCAGTCATCTGACTGTGTCCATGCTGGAGCAACACTTGAAAGGTTTTAGTCAAACAAATTGACCCCAGGAATTCTTTTTCAGCCTCGTACTCATTATATTGAACATTTTGGTTGAACTGCTAAGTCATACGGATCTTAAACAAACCAACACTCGTTGTCAAGCAATGGAGGGGGATAGAGACACACAAAGATATGTAAACATATATATATGTTTGCATATATACATATATGTAAATATGTGTGTGTATGTGTGTGTGTATACATATATATAAATATGTGTGTATGTGTGTGTGTATACACATATATATAAATATGTGTGTGTGTGTATACATATATATAAATATGTGTGTGTATGTGTGTGTGTATATATGATGAACAAAAGTGTGTAAAAAAAACTCCTTCAGTCATGAATGACCATGGGGCTGCACCTAGAAACTTAACTTCTGAGGTATAAGTCTGGCAAGGTTGTCTTATGGAAGATCTGCAGTCGCTCATGCATACCAGCCTCCTCTCTCCATGCCACCAGTGTTATCCAAAGGAAAGGTAAAGGGGACGATACAGTTTGGCACCAGTGATGTTAGAACTAATTTCTACAGCTGAGTGAACTGGAGCAACGTGAAATAAAGTGTCTTGCTCAAGAACACAACACACAGCTTGATCCGGGAATCGAACTCACTACCTCATGATCGTGAGCTCCAGAACATGATGTATATCTGTAATAGCTATGACAGTGAGCAGACAAAATTCTTTATCCAGTGGAATAATTTTATTCATACTTGGCAGCACCAATATCCCAAAATTCCAAGTCAATCAACAAAAGTAAGTTTTGATGTGATCTGGAAAAACACAATTGAGGTCAATTGTGATTTTCATATAGCTTCATTTTTCTCTAACCCTCTTTATGCAGCTTTCATTCTTTTCCATTCATAGAACTATTTATTGATCACTGTATATATTTTTATTATATTGATATTTTCATATATTCCACTCACACATATTTTAATCATTGTTATATTCTACATATTATTAATTCCTTGCTTTCCAATATTTGTTTGTTACTAATGGTTCTTCTATTCGTGCCATTGTAGCAAAATAAAGAATTATTATTTTTGTGACATTACTGTTATTGGTTGGAATTCAATTTTGTTCAGTAGTAAATAGGTCTTAAAAGAATTAGTAAAAAAAAAAAAAATAGAAGAAAAAATATATTAATTAAAGAATGTAAAACAAAATTAAATAAATATTTGGATGAAAATGATTTGGAAATTTGAATTGCATAAATAATGTTTAACTTTAGGGGATGTTTGCACAATTGACTTCAGAAACATAAATATTTGTACACTGTTGCTTGGAATCAAAGAAATTGGGTTGGTTTAAGTGCTGTGATGGTGAAATATTGGATAAATATGTCAAAACACTGAGAAAAACATATTGTGGAGAAAGAAAAATTCTTGTTCAAGATTGTTTCATGTCTGGTTCCATATGACAGCAAGAGAATGGTTCTGTATTCTTTTACGTTTTGTCTTTTTCAGTCTGTAGACTGTGGCCATGCTGGAGCAAACCTCCAAGAATTTTTGTTGAACAAATCTATCACAGTATTTATATTTTTGTAATGCTTGATACTTATTTTATCAGTCTGTTTTGCTAAACCACTAAGTTACATGGATGTAAACACACAACATCAGTTATCAAGCAGTGATGGGAAAAAAACACAGATATGAAGACACACACACGACTCTGTGTGTGTATGTGTATATATATATATATATATATATATATATATATATAAGCAATGTTAATTCTCTAAATGAAGTATTAACAGTAACTGCACGATAAAGTGTAGTATATTGCCACTTAAGTGTGGCTGACCCCTAGGGGTGGATGTTACTGTTGCTTTTAGCCCCAAGAGGACATCTCCTCCAGCTGGCTTATCGACACACGACTGTGTCCTGTTTGCCAAGGGTAGTTATCCCTCTCACCAACATCTGCAGCACGAACGGATCCG
>NC_068989.1:6280472-6282794 GCF_001194135.2 Octopus bimaculoides
AATGGATGTATTAGTTTAACGCTCGGGAATAGAGAAAGTCTTTGACATTTCCAGCTTACGCTCTTCAACTGAAAGGAACACAGAAAGAAATAAGGAGAGAAACAAGGAGAGAAAAAAATAAATGTAGTGGTCAGCGATCTATCATGGCGAATGCCGGACAGAAGGATCACACAGGAGAGCTAAGAAAAAGGGGAGATAACAAAGAAGTGGTGAACCCAAGACAAGAAACTGCGTGTATGTGAGGGAATGCTGGTGATGTTTACGTATGTATGTGTGTCTGTAGGTGTGAAGGTGTGAAAATGTGGGGAGGGAAATTGGTCAGTGCTGGTGTGTGGGTGGAGGGGTGTTGTGTGATATGGTGTAGTGTGGTGTGATGTAAGGGTGTTGGGAGGTGGGAGTTGGGAGGTAGGGAAGGCGAAGGCGGGGAGGCGAGAGTGTAGTGAGTGCTTTTTACATGCCACCAGCACGGGTACCAGTTAGGCAGCTCTGGCATCGGCCATACTCAAATCGTCCTTTTTACATGCCACCAGTATGGATGCCAGCCAGGCGGCTCTGGCATCAGCCACACTGGAATAGTGCTTTTTATGTGCCACCAGCATGGTACTGGCATCAACCACGACTACAAACTCACTTGGCTTGACATGTCTTCTCAATGACAGAAGTATCAAATTGTTGGATGAGGTGATGAAAGTCGCAGAGAGGATCATAATCCAATTAATTACGGAGAGAGTTAGTTTGGATGAGATACGATCTGGGTTTGTGCCAGGGAGAAGCACCACTGATGCTATATTTCTGGTAAGACAGCTGCAGGAGAAATACCTAGCCAAAGATAAACCTCTGTACTTGGCTTTTGTTGACTTGGAGAAAACCTTTGACAGGGTCCCTTGATCCCTTATCTGGTGGTTAATACACACATATATATGATAGGCCTTTTTACAGATTTATTCACAAGGTTTCGGCTGGCATAGTGCTATAATAGAAGACATTTGCTCAAGGCATCATGCAGCAATATTGAACCGAGAACCGTGTGGCTGGGAAGTAATTTTCTTACGACACAGCCAATCCTGAACTTATAAACCATCCTTCATTCATACTCTATTACCTTAAAGAAGAAAGGAGACATAGGATAATGCAGCACTAGATACACTATACCTGAAAAAGAACTTCAAAACGAAGCGAGACGATCATAGATGGAGCGCCTTTGATTAAGATCTACGTAAACAAGGTTTGACCACTATCAACAGCAAAAACCCATTTCTAGCAAAAGAAAATGGTAGAGCGATAATATCTGTAATGTGTGTTACTGTTGTTGTTAACGTTGATGGTTGTGGCAGTATTGTTACTGCTGATGGTGATGATGACGATGATTGCTGTTGTTGTTGTTGTTGTTGTTGGTTGTGGCCAAAATGTATAAGAAAACAAAGCTGAAATGATATAAAAATACTCTCCTAGAGCTGTGGAAATATTCAATACTAAATATATGAATTAGATCAATACTTCATTTAAGATTGGTGCCCTAGCCTAGGGCTTTTGGTTTACTGCACAAAAGCTTGGGTTTCTGCAATGAAACTACACGCATACAACAATTACGCACATGTATGCGTATTTGCGAACCTGATTATGCGCGTATGTAAGTGCACGAACGAGCGCATGTATGCGAACAAAGTACAAATAATAAAAGCACAAAGTTTTTTTTTGTTCGTTTGCTTTTTCTCCCCGCCCCACCCAACGCTCCATTTCCAGATACTGATATGTTTATTATTAGGGATATAAATAAGACTCAAGTAACTGCGGTTCAAATTGCTTCCTGACCTACCTCTAAGAGTAAGTGGATGGGGCGGGAGGGGTGGGGGTGGGGGGCACTCACATTTAAGGCAAACCTACGTTTCTATGTTGAAATTTATACAGATTTTTCTGTGTTTAATATTCGGTTCCATTATATGGCACAGAGGTTTCCGTATCATGTAGTTAATTTGGTGCTTTCACCAAATACGCACACACACATATGCATATGCAATCACGCGCATGCATATGCACTCATACACAAATGTACAGATACACACATACACATATGCACACAAACACACATGTACACACACCCACAAATGCACAGACACATGCACACACGTGTACACATACATGCACATATGCACACACATGCACATGCATACACATATACACACATGTATGCATACATACACGCACATATGCACACATGTATGCAGACATACACAAATACACACATGTATGCATACATGCACACACATATACACACATACACACACACAGACAGACTAACACACACAGACAGACTAACACACA
>NC_068989.1:6283956-6286948 GCF_001194135.2 Octopus bimaculoides
ATATATATATATATATATATACACATATGATCAAATATATCAATATACAAATATACATCAGTCTCTCTCACCCGCTTTCTCTTTCCTTCTCTCTCTCTGTATATATATGTGTGTGTGTGCATGTGTATGTGTGCGTGTATCTTGTGTGTGTATGTGTGTGTAACTGTACGAATATGTCCATTTGTACAGTAGAGAATATTTGAGTTATATGTTAAATGAAGCTTTTCTTTATTTAGTATACGGACATATTTGCATGTGTGTGTGTGTGTGTGTGTGTGTATACAAGGGAGAATGAGATAAAGAGAAAGAGAAAGAGAGAGAATGTGCAAGATTGTATTTGTGTGTGTGTACACATATGCATGAAATACCTTTGTTGAAACGTGTTACGCCCTACATGCATGAATCGGTGACTCTCCCATTAAGCCTACATGCATGTCCATGCACGTGTTTAAATACAAGTTTGCAAATATTATATCAGTCTGTTTGTAAGGTTATGTTTGCACAGCTGTACATATACATACATGTAGGTGTATATATATATATATACTCATATATATATATCATATATATATATATACTCATATATATCATTATCATCGTCGTCGTCGTTGTTGTTGTTATTTTCCTTTTACATCTGTTTCCCTTCTTGCTATGGGTTGGACAGTTTGACCAGAGCTGGCATACCAGAAACCTGCACCAGGCTCCTGGCTGTTTTGGCTAAGCTTCTATAGCTGGATGCCCTTCCCGATACTGACCACTTAACAAAATGTGCTGGATGCTTTTTAGCATGGCACCAGCACAGGGCTCTTGCTGGCCAATCCTCATCACCAGCAGTGAAGGCACCTAAACACTTCTCCTGTGGAACGCTCATATATACACACATACCTATGGATTAGATCGACCTCAGTATGCAACTGGTACTTAATTCATCGACCTGGAAGGGATGAAAGGCAAAGTTAACCTCAGCAGAATTATCGACCCAGAAACATTTGTTTTGCAAAGACTTCCGACCTCGACGGAATTTGAACTCAGAATGCAAAGACGGACAAAATACCTTTAAGCATTTTGCCCAGTGTACTAACAATTCTACCTTTCAATATTCTTTTCTACTCTAGGCGAAATTTTGGGGAAGGCAGGGCCAGTCGATTAGATAAACCTCAGTACACAACTGGTACTTAATTTATCGACCCAGAAATGATGAAAAGCAAAGTCAACCTCAGTAGAATTTGAACTCAGAACGAAGTGGCAGGCAACATACTATTAAGCATTTTGCCCAGCATGCTAACAATTCTGCCAGCTCACTGCCTTGAGGATAGCAGCAATGGGGATGCTGAGGCTGCTACCACTGCAGCCAGACTGTATTGGCACTGGTGCCACAGATTTTCATTTTTCTGCAAGTAATTGTAATCAATGACTTCCATTTGCACCGTTTTCTGCCACATTCTATAATAATATTTCTAAAAATGTTTTTGTCAGCAACAAAATCCAAAGTGTCTTTTCTACCCTCTTTTGGTTCATTTATTCATGTTTTCTTCCTTCGGGAGTGACAATTCTCTGAGGCAGATTGCCTGTAATATCGGTAATATCGGTCATGGATTCCATATCATTTGAGTTTGTTCTTTCCTTTCGCAGCCTGGTTTTAATACTTGTGTGTGGGTGTGTTAAGGATGGAGTGTGATGAAATAGCATTCAGGAAATGGGAAATTGTGTTGTCTATGCAGCTCCAAACCTGAGGTCGTTATCTTGCAGTTGGATTGCCAAATGTCAATCAAATCTGGGTTATCATGGAATGCAAAGATTTTTTTTGAGCTACATTTAACCTTCCATATTTTATAGAAATCTCCCACAAACTGGCAAACCAGAATTATCGATTTGATTGGTCAGCATTCACCAAGAATATTTATCATTCACTTGACAAATATTTATTCAGTAGAATGCCACATGAAAGAAAGAAAAACTGCAAAACAAAAATAAATTAAAAGAAAAAAAAAGAAAAGAAAACATACTATAAGAAAGAGAAGAAAAAAAGAAGTTATTACAGAAATATATTTCATTTGCTTACAGTCTTTGCAAAACAAAGATTTTTTTTTTTTAATATATATTCTTCACCTCCTCTCACAATTATTTTTTTATATATATTTATATTTCTTACGATGTATTTTATTTTATTCTTGTGCTGAATTTTTTTTCAATTTTTTTAATACTTTTCGATAAATCTGGGAATCTAAAATAATAACAATAATAATAATAATGATAATAATAATAATAGTGATGATGATAATAATAATGATGATGATAATATAAAGCAAAGGTCATATTAAGAAAAGAAAAAAAGAATAAGGTGTAAAGACTATTTCCTTTTTTCAACAAATCTGAATTTAAGTAAGTGGGTCTGTATTGTAAAGGAATCTTAACAGATTATAAAACAGTAATCAGACTTCCAGATGAGAGAGAGAAATGGTAATTGGAGTCTGGCATAGAATAAAACTGTAGGAAATATCTTTAATGGGAAGAAATCAACTGTGTATTTATTTTGTGTTGTTTGTTAAGTTGAGATTCTTCTTTATGCAAGAACACCTCTTTAAGATGTTTTTTTTTTGTCTATTTGTTTATTTGGTTTGGTGGTTTATAATCCAATTAGACTCTCCACCAGCATCAACACCAGCATCGTTATTCATTTAAATCTTTCTATCTGTGTATACACTACTACACACATGTACAGACACATAACGTACATACATACACACGTGTGTACACATACATATATGTACATACATATATATATATACATACAAACTTACACACATAAATACACATACACACACACACACACATATATATACACAGACATACATACGTACATACACATATATACATACTCATACATGCATATATATGTTCACAAACACAAACATATGTACACATGTATGTATATACACACATATATATTTATTCAGACACACACATACATATATGTACATACATATATATA
>NC_068989.1:6290733-6293768 GCF_001194135.2 Octopus bimaculoides
ATATATATATCTGTATACACATGCATACATACATATATATACATACATACATATGCAAGTGCACCAGCATGACCGTAGCCACTTGGCTGAAACACATAAATAAATAAATTAAAAAATCTACACACACACACACACACACACACACACATATATATATATATATATACAACTTTATATATATATTTTCATAAAGTGAAGGTGAGACAGACAGACAGACAAGCTCTCAAACAGAAAGACAGACAGACAGACATTGAAAAGCAGACTATATATTTTAGTATATTTAAAACTAAGAGGAGCAATCAAGATCCTTTCATGTACCATCAAATCTTGTACTATTGAAGTAACAAGATATTTATTTTGGAGTGGTTTTCATCTACAAAATTTTTTTCCTTCTTTTTCACACGTTTTTCTATTGTTTTTCTTTCTTTTTTTTTATTTTAGTCTTTGCCACTGTCTGTGTTTATATATATTCTCTCTTTACTGTCTCTGTTTTTTTTTTCTTTCTCACGAATTCTTACACCCAGCACGCAGTAACATGTGCATCAGAGGAGGTCAGATTCACACACAGTCACATACACACACACACATACACACACACACATATCTATTGAAATATATAAATGTTGATATATATATATATGTGTGTGTGTGTGTGTGTCTGTGTGCATGTTTGTGTGTGTGTACCTGTGTGTATATTTATGTATGTATGTATATATACATATATGCGCGTGTGTGTGTATACGTGTGCCTATATTGTGGATGTGTGTTTGTGTTTGTTTGTGTGTCTGTGTGTGTATTTATATTTACATGTATGTGTCAAGTATGTATACTGAAGCAGACAGTTTATATAGTCAAAATAATCATTAAAGATATTAAGATGGGATATCCTGTTAGTTTATCAGATATAGTCACCGAGATGCTAAACATAACAGGCAATGTAGGTGTTTTTTTTTTTTTTTTTTTTTTTTTTTTTTGTGCGGGTGGCACATGAAATGCACCATTTTGAGCGTGGCCGTTGCCAGTACCGCCTGACTGGCCTTTGCCCGGGTGACACGTAAAAGCACCCACTACACTCTCTGAGTGGTTGGCATTAGGAAGGGCATCCAGCTGTAGAAACTCTGCCAAATCAGATTGGAGCCTAGTGTAGCCATCGGGTTTCACCAGTCCTCAGTCAAATCGTCCAACCCATGCTAGCATGGAAAGCAGACGTTAAACAACGACGACGACAACGAGGTAGGTGTTTAAACTAGGTACATTATCTCCAATGAAGGGTGTGTCAATGTAATCTTCAACTGCTCAGGATCAAAGGAGATGTCTCGGAGAGACGCAACTACAGAGACAACCAGAGTAGGAAAGTAACAAAAAAAGATTTCAGTAAGGAGTTTAGGGTGCATTTAAGGAATTATCACGGCTCCAATTTTAGCTACTTTCTGACTATTCATCAAGCTTTAACAGGAGTTTAAGGCCAGTTTAAGATTGGTTGGACATGGGAACTTCAATATACTGATAACCTGGTCCTTATAGCAAAGTCTCTGAAAGACAATGCTGAAACAAACACGGAGCCTGAATAGAGTGGCTGTATGGTAAGTAGCTTCCTTACTAACCACAAGGTTCTAGGTTCAGCCCCACTGTATGGCACCTTGGGCAAGTGTCTTCTACTATAGCCTCAGGCCGACCAAAGCCTTATGAGTGGATTTGGTCGACGGAAACTGAAAGAAGCCTGTCGTGTATATATATATAGATGTGTGTGTGTATATATATATGTGTGTGTGTGTATCTGTTTGTGTGTCTGTGTTTATCCCCCCCAACATTGCTTGACAACCAATGCTGGTGTGTTTTCATGCCTATAACTTAGTGGTTCGGCAAAAGAGACCAATAGAATAAGTCCTTGGGTCAATTTGTTCGACTAAAGGCGGTGCTCCAGCATGGCTGCAGTCAAATGACTGAAACAAGTAAAAGAGTAAAAGAGTAAAGAGTCCTTCAGCTGGTCAGCTCTTGTCAAACTGTCCAACTCATGCCAGCTGGGAAAACAGATGTTAAATGATAATAACGATGATATATATATATATATATATATATATATATATATATATATATATATTCATTTTGCAAGATTCCTGATGTGAAACCGTGTGTTGAAACAGATATTATTGTATTTCGGGATGGTCATTTTTTTTTTTTCTTTTTGCCAAATTTACACACGCACTATATAATCATTCTTCACTTGTTTATAACGGTACTTATTTTAACTCATGTCCAATGGGCTTCATTTAGTTTCTCTCAACCAAATCCACTCACAAAGCATTGGCTGGCCCAGGGATATAGTAGAAAACACTCGCCCATGGTGCTGTGCATTAGGACTGAACCCAAAACAGCATGGTTCCTAAGTGTACTACTCAACCGCATTACCTCAGCTTCATACACACACACACACACACACACACACACACACACACACACATCTATATACACTTTCCTTCATACCTACATTCATGTGAGTGTGTGTGTGTGTATGCTCTGCTGGTTAAACAAAAGATAAGAAATCTGTTGAATAAATAAATTAATATTGATTTTTCTTCAATTCTCTAATGGCCCATCTCTTTTATTTATCACCATTGGGAGTGTAGTACAATTCTTATATTGAAAGTACAAAAAGGTTTGTTACATTGTAAGCCCTTCACGTTATCTTTAGAGTTTAAAAATATGGACATAATGTTAGTGCGTAAATGGGCAAAAAATGAGAAGTGCAGCAGATGCATTTCAATTTTGTATTTCTTTTTAGCTTAGTGAGACCTGAACGAGCAAAAGAAAGAGCTCTACTGATTTGATTAACTCGCATTGAGGAAGAGCAGTTTTTGATGGTCTGTTAGTGAGGTGGCTTTGTTGTAATGTTTCAAGAATGTTAGTATATTAAAAAATTTAATTAACTTTCTTAATTTATGCTTCACTGATAATTTAATTTCAATATATACACACACACACATATATATATATATATATATATATATATATATATATATATATATATATATATA
>NC_068989.1:6293778-6296917 GCF_001194135.2 Octopus bimaculoides
ATGTACATATATACTTACATACATACATATATATATACACACGTATATACTTACATACATATATATACACAAATATATACTTATATATAAACACACACACATACATACACACACACATATACATACTTACACACACACACATATATATATAAATACATATACATATATATACATATATATATATATATATATATATACACACATACATATACATACATAAATATAAATATATACATACATAAATATATGTATATATATATATATATATGTGTGTGTGTATGTATGTATGCATGTATGCATGCATGCGTGCCTCCCACTTGCAATAAATATATCGATTGTAAGGAGTGCACTGAATAAACCAGCTGAAGGAAATATCTTCCTGGGGTTGAATAGCAGTTTCATCATCTCTAAAGCGGCCATTATGAATACCTTATTGATATATATACCTATATATATGTTATCTTTTACTTGTTTCAGTCATTTGACTGCAGCCATGCTGGAGCACTGCCTTCAGTCGAACAAATCAGGTGATGGTGGTGGTTGTGGTGGTGGTGGTGGTGAGAGTGGTGGTGGCGATGGTGGTGGTGGTCATGATGGCAGTGACCAAAGATAGCAACATGCAAGCTTCATTTAGAATAGTTCAATCAATGACAGAATAACATTGGGTACTTTTTCAAAGTTTACATTGAAGGCCATTCTTTTCTATAGCAGCGAGGCTTTGATGATAACAAAACCACAAACAGTACAGATAGTAGCTGGACAGCATGTGTCTTTATGATCAAACTGAAAGTTCCAGAAGGTAAAAAAACAAAAAAAAACAATAAAGAATGACTAATTGCAAGATCAAAGAGTTATTCAGTTCATAGCATTTTACAGTGAAGAAAAAAGATTATTCTAATTGGATATGCTTTACGCTGACCAAACGAACCAACTCTACTGCTGACCACCCCTTTTGAATTAGAAGAATGCATCTATAGGAGCTTATCAGTTTGGAGAAGTTTTTATGAAAGACATTATCTGCTGCCATTAATGTGGATCTAACCAGATGCAATATTTGATTCTGTGAAGCTGCTGACCATTGTATGAACAAGAACCAATGGCCATAGAGAAATGGCTATTATTAAGAACACAGCAACTCTTATGTTGTGGATTACATGTTACAGAAACAAAAAAGGCTGATTTTCTTTGTTTTACAGAAATGTAAATGATAACACCCACATCTTTTTGGGGTTTTTTGTAACAAAATGGTTCCATCATTGTCAGGGTACAACCAGCATAATCTTTATTTTACAAACATTATCCTTTGTGGAACCCTGTTCATTAAAAACAAAAAGGAAATGGTATTCTATCAGTTTCCAGTTGATTGGATCAACAGACATATGTACCCTGAATGTAGTTCTTGGGGAGATTCAGCGTAACACAGAGTGTGACAAGGCTGGCCCCTTTGAATTACAGGTACAACAAAAACTGGAAGAAAGAGTGAGAGAAAGTTGTGATGAAAGAGTACAGCAGGGTTCGCCACCACCCCCTGCTGGAGCATCGTGGAGCTTTAAGTGTTTTCATTCAATAAACACTCACAACACCCAGTCTGGGAATCGAAACCACAATCCTATGACTACGAACCCACTGCCCTAACCACTGGGCCATTGTGCCTCCACAGAGAGAAGTAATATTATTACAAGGGCTTATTCGACATGAGATAATTTAAGAACAGAGCAGAGTGAACAATGTGACTGCAAAATGCTGAAAGCACAAATGCTGCTGGGGTGGACATGTTACAAGGGTCACAGATGACAGGGGAACTCATGCAGTCACTGAGGGATATCCAAGGGATCAGAAAAGGTCACTGGGAAGGCATCTATGAGGATGGAAAGACACACTAGTTAAGCAATTTGGGTTGAGATGGAAAAGAATGGTGCAATCAAGACAGAATTGGAAGCGCATTGTGACCAGTGGTGTATAACAACATTTGATGGTTTGGTCAATACTGAGGCTGAAATCACAACGTTGCCCCTAAATGAGATACCACACCATTGCAGAGTTACTTATTTACAGTCAAGTGGACTGGGGCGATGTGGAATGAAATGCTTTGCTCAAGAACACAGTACACTGCCTGGTCTGGGAAATGAAACCCTGATCTTGCAATCATGAGTGCAACACCCTAAACACTTGGCTACACACCTTCTCACATTATATACATAGCATAGAGTTAATTCAAACAGACAGTGCAGTTTCCTTTTGATATCGTTTCTTATAAATAAATTGTGTTTTCACAGAGGTAGATGCGAATATTGCTCTGATGAAAGATATTTAGGGACAAAAGAAGGGACTTACGTGTGCAAGAAAATCCATCGCTATTGAGATTGTAACCCTCATTGCAAGCACATAAGTATCCATGATAAGACTGGATACACTTTTGCTCACAGGATGCCAAGCTGTCACAGGATCCTGAAAGGAAGAAAGCATGGGAGTCATTAGAACATGACATAAGTATAGATGCACATATCCATACATACAGACATACAGACAGACAGAGAGATAGACAGACAGACAGAGAGATAGACAGACAGACAGACAGACAGACAGACAGATAGACAGATATAGTTAAGTCACAATACATGGAGTCAAGTAATTTATTGTTAAATATAAGAATATAGATTATCTTCATGCTTTTAAGTTATGAAACAATTTGTCATGACATTTGAATGTTCTTATGGCTAAATAAGATTTCACCAAACTATTTCTCATCCAGCGAAGCATACTGGCTTCAACAAAAATTCTGTCTAATGACTTAACCCATTACCTCCCATAATTCTGTTAACTGGAATTTTTTTTATGGAACTTTGATTTCTAGCATAAAACAGCCTTAGAAACACGCTGGAATGATCAAAATGACATTTCAAAATAGCATTTTAAATAGAAGTAAGCGAGATATTGGGTGAAAAATTAGCAAACCTCATTTGAATATCAGAGAAATATACCTAGTAGATATAGCAAAAAGGTTAGATATGTGTAAATATTGACAGATAATTACGAAATTTGTAATTTTTAAGTGATCTCATATGAGATCACTGGTAGGTAATGGGTTAATGTAATATGTGTGCTCACTGAGATATGCTCCACATGCTCAGCTCTTTTT